>NW_011366101.1:0-6229 GCF_000735185.1 Notothenia coriiceps | reverse complement strand
TTCAGGTGTATATCAGTATGTAGTGTCTCTACTTTAAAGAGTCCTCTCCTGCTGATGTTCAGGTGTATATCAGTATGTAGTGTCTCTACTTTAAAGAGTCCTCTCCTGCTGATGTTCAGGTGTGTATCAGTATGTAGTGTCTCTACTTTAAAGAGTCCTCTCCTGCTGATGTTCAGGTGTATATCAGTATGTAGTGTCTCTACTTTAAAGAGTCCTCTCCTGCTGATGTTCAGGTGTATATCAGTATGTAGTGTCTCTACTTTAAAGAGTCCTCTCCTGCTCATGTTCAGGTGTATTTTAGCCTTTGCAGACCATTTACATGCACTAAAACCAATATAACTCACTACAGGAAAGGGAAAACCCAAGAAAGTTTTACAGGGACTCTTTAAAATCTCACCTCTGGAACGTGGCCTTCCCGAGGGCGACGACCGGGCGACTCGCCTGACAGATTCTCTGAGCGATCAATAACGTTTCCTCCTCCAGACGATCCTCCGGCACAACCTTACTGATGAGACCGTGCAGCAATGCATTATGGGCCGAGAGGGGACTTCCTGTTAACAGCATCTCCATAGCAACCTGGTTAGAAAAAGGGAAGCAATCAGGACGGGAAACTGGATGTTCTTATTGGCTGCTACCTCAATAAAATAAAAGTGAATGAAAAATTATAATTTACATTTGTTGGATGTGTCTGTTTTTTATATTTAGAAAATAAACACATTTTCTTTTTAATTATTAAATTAAATGATTATTTCTTCTTTAATTCGACATTTTCTTACTTTTTATTTGCTTATTTTTTGGGGGAAATAAAAAAAATGTACTCTTATATTTCTATATATAATCTATATATATATTATATGTTGTATATATCTCTTAATGTATATATGTTTTATAATTGAAATACAAATATGCCATAACATTTATTTATTAGCACATACCATTATTATTTTTGAGACAATAAAGTAAATGAATCTTAAGAAACTATTATTATTGATATAATCTCACCTTCCTGGGCACGGCTCTTCCGATGGCGACGGCCGGCGTGGAGCAGAACAAACCGACGTTCACCCCCGGGGTGGCGAAAGTGGACTGCTCTGTCGCCACGGCAACATCACAGCTGGCGACCAACTGACAACCGGCCGCCGTGGCAACGCCGTTCACCATGGCGATGACCGGAACAGGGATGTCCTGAATCAGATTCATTACCTGGAGCACGGGAGAACTCAATTAATAATTAGTAAATAAAATAAATAATATAGCTTATAGAAACAGAGGATTTATTAACTTGTTTAATCAGGTTTATTGCCAAGTAGGTAAGATGTATAACATAAACACAGTAAGAGCCATTTTAAAAATGATATGTTTTTATTATAAAGTAAATAGAGAAAATAACAAGAAATATGAATATACAACAAAGTAAGTAAAATATGAAAGCAAATTACTTAGAAAAATTAAATATGTGCATTACTGCATGTGTAGTACTGTGCAAAATCTGAATTGAAATTGGTAAAACAAGACAAAAGAGAGGTAGTCATCCGTGGCACCATCTTGGGTTGGTTGTATTTTTCCTTTTTTTATATTGTTAATATTTATATATTTTGTAGCTTGTCTGTCTTATAATAAAAAAAACGAATTTACTGTGAGGGAAGAAAATATATTTTCCAGTCTCAATGTCCATTTCACATTAATCCCCCATCGTCAACGGCACTCAGTGGAGCACAGACGATTTAAAGAGAACAGTAAATAAGAGGATGCACGATCAGACGCTGTGTGTGTGTGTGTGTGTGGTGTGGTGTGTGGTGTGTGGTGTGTGGTGCGGTGTGGTGTGTGTGTGTGTGTGTGTGTGTGTGTGTGTGTGTGTGTGTGTGTGTGTGTGTGTGTGTGTGTGTGTGTGTGTGTGTGTGTGTGTGTGTGTGTAAGACACTGACCTCTGAACAGGTGTGAAACACTCTGGTGTGATACTCTCGTCCCTGAGCCGACGTCAGCTCCTTCAGGTCGTGTCCGGAGGAAAACACTGGACCTCTGGCTGACACACACACACACATTACAAAATTAAACCCCCCCCCACATACACACACACACACATTACAAAATTAAATAAACACACACACACTCCCTTATGATGCTCACCTGATATGATGACCACTCTGAGATCATCGCTGTCGACGTCAGTGAGGAGGTTTTCTCTGAGGGACTCCAGCATGGACAGAGACAGAGCATTCCTCTTCTTGGGGTTGTTCAATATTATTCTCCTGAGACAAGAAGAGTTTTACATTTTAAAGGTTTGTTTTGTGTATTAACGCCAGACAGCGTGTGACAGACAATCTTTATTACATTTGTATTGTTGTACAGGGATGTGCAGCCTTTAAACATTACTGCAATTCATTCTAGGGAATACAACAAATGTGTGTTTGTTATAGAAAAATGCAGGAGATAGAAAAACACCAAATAAGTTTAGTCACTTTGAACTTTAGTAGTTACTCCTACTAACATTTGAACCTGAGGAATTTAATATGCTTCCCAGATTTAGTCAAAAAAAATGAACACAACTTGTACGACCTGTTTTACCAGATATGATGTTCCACTTCCTCGTACATTTTGACTAAACTCTGTTCAAAAATGTACTTTCTTTGTTCAGTTATGAAAGCTAGATTTATTAAAAGGCTGAAGGGTACTGTGGTAGTTCACAGAAAAATGTAGTTTACCAAAATCCAAGCTCATAAAAAAGATTTAAAAAATGTGCAAAATACTGTATTAATAAAAAGTAAATGTAGAAAATGTGCAGAAAATGTATGATAATGTAACAGCTGTGCTGACCAAGATGGAGCACATTTGATCTATTTAACTTAATGTTTGAACGTTTAATCCATTTATTTGTATAGGTTTTATTTTTGTTGTTCATATGGCATATTAAAGCTGCTAAAAAATTATATCAGCCCAGAAATAAAATATTACATGTCTAGAAGACGAAAAAAGTACCTCAAAATGCAGTTTAGTGCAAACTATGAATCAATATAGCTACATACTTTCTACCTTTGCATTATTAATGATATGTTTCCATAGATTAAAGTCCTCAGTAGTATATAAAGTATGTTATTAGTGGCACCACCAGACCTTGGGTAAGGAAACGCGGATTTAACAGTGCAATAATGAATGGAGGAGCCACATACTAACACTGATTTTTCATTTAAAATATATCTATAAGCCGATTTAACAATAAGCTAATTGCATGAGGAATGACGTGCTGTTTGGTGTAGTAAAACGCGATAAAATCCACATTATCTTCATAAGTATGCTGTTTTTGCACCTGGGAATCAGAGTTTGCACACGTTTCTTCACTGCACCTGATTCCGTTGTTTTGCTGTCTTAACGTCAGCGGTTCCGGTTCTGTGTGAGAGTAAAACCGGGTTCCTGAGAGCGGGGTTTGAGTCCTGAGGAGCTGAAACACTCCGACAGATCTGCAGAGGAAACTGTGAGCCATGTTTACCTTCTGCTTCACCTTCTCAGACTCACTTCCGGGGGCGACGACGTCAAGGTGACGTAACGCGACGTCACGGTGACGTAACACGACGTAAGAGTACGTAAGATCCAAGATACCAAAATACAAACACATAAAACATTTATATTATATTTTCATTTTTGTTAGAAATTCATGTGTTGGAAAGACACATGTACTTTATATTTGTATGTATTATTTATATTTATTGTATATATTATTAATACAATGAGGGACTAAATATATGTTATACTGCTCAACGTTTTACCTTGATGTTGTGATATCTTGTTTTAACAGTTATAATTGTTATTGTATTATACTTGTGTGAACTCTTATCTGTACTGTCCTTTATTTCACTCTTACTCTTGACTAAGGTCCATGTTATCTTATCGTATTAAAGACCTAAAAATCCTATTTCCAATTTAAATACAGTATTTGACAGTGTTTACTAAGAAAAGTACTCGTCTTGTGCATCGATCATTACATTACAGGAAATGTAAAATGTATGGTCATGAAGGGATTATCCTAAAGTGTTTTTCATTGTAACATAACATTAGACAAGAGGTTGTGGAGCAGGTGTATTCATGCAGTGACCTTACTAAGAAAAAACCTTTATATGCATTAATATATTTTTTTACGATGATATTTTCTTGCCAAAACTTCTTAATCTATGTCCATATTTTTCATTTAATATTCAAATTTCCTTGCATTTTGTACATTTTCTAATAATGCAAAAGTTTGGTTGTATAAACTAAATGCACATGTAATACCCCGACACTGTTTATTGTGCTATGCTAAAGTAATATTCACTGACTTGAAAGAAAACCCCAAAATACTAATATATGTAAACCTTTTAAAAATGAGAAAAAGTGACAAAATCCAAAATAAAATCAAACAAAACGACTTCTGAAAATGGAAGATTAATGAATGAAGCAGCATTTGAGCAGTTCCAGGTGATGTTAAGAAGAAGTGCATTTATTCCCCAACAACACACAGACAGTTCAAGTGAAAACACACACCTACAGTACGGTGATTTATTGCCATTAGCTTCCACTAATAGTAGTTAGCCGTGATTTAAATCAGTAAGAAAATACACAAAAAAGGCACCAATGATCGTAATTTATTGCTTTAATTATAACGATTAAGAGATAAAAATGATTGGATTGCGGTGACGTTCAATGGGGACGGAAATGAAGTGCAAGATTTGAAATATTATTCTAAAAAAACATAAAAGAAATACAAGTGTTAGGAGACGAGTTTAGATAAGGCAGGGAACAGGAGGAGAGCGAGTCCCTTAGAGAAGGAGAAACTCCATTTCCCAGAATCCTCCTCACCACCAGGAGGAGCAGGAGGCCGGCCTCATGTCAGGTGACGGCGTTCATGCTCTGGCCTCCGTCTCCGGGGCTGAAGAACTGCATTTTAGTGGATGCGATGCCGGAGTTGTTCCTCCGGAGCCCCCCGCTCCCCCCCGCCGCCACGCCTTTACGCATGGAGTTGTTTCGCCGCATGGAGTTCCTCTTCCTCAGAGAGTTCTGGTGCGACAGCTCGCTCTTCTGCAGCGTCTGGATCAAGATGGAGGGCTTCTCGTCCAGCTCTCTGGCGCTGCAGCGGGGCGTCGTCACCTGAATAGATATATATAATACAAATGAATAAGTAACTTAACTTTAAATAAGACATTATTATTAATTTTGAGAATTATAACACATTGTATTTTATTTGAAAATAATTATATATTTACTTATTTAACCTTTTAATTTAAAGGTGACCTATCATGCAAAATGCACTTTTGTACGTCTTGTGTACATGAACATGTGTCCCCGGTGTTCCAGGGAACTCACCAAGAGTCAGAAAACACAACCCTCTCTATTTTCCTCCATACCTAAATCTCTTAAAAAGGGGCTGCAGCGGATCTGATACAGACTGATCCAGATTTGAACACTTCTATGACGTCACAGAAGTGGCGCTACGGCTATTGGGCCAACTCCACCAATCAGGAGGAGACAGCCACGGACATTGCCGTTGGAAAGCGCTGGAGACGCTGTAGTACATATATCAGGCCTGTAGATGGTGCTGTTCTCACAGAATCAGCCCATGATGCAAAGACAGTGTTAAATTGAGCGAAATGAGGAATGGCTAAAATGCATGATCTGTTTGGTATTTTGAAAAATAAAAAGTATAAATATGCCTTATATAGGTATGGTCCTACACTATATTATTCAAATATAGCATGATAGGTCCACTTTAAATTAAGAACAGAATAACAGTTCATCTCTCTGAGCACTGAGGAAGTCACACAGTCTGCAGGTGTAGTGAAGGAACAGGAAGGCATTGACCTGTGAACCCATGAGGCAGTTTAACTGAAGAGGATGAAGAGAACTGTATTAATTATAAGAGAGAATGGAAAATTACATATCTTTGTTCTTGGTATTTCTTATCTCTGTGGTCAGGTTGCATTTGCTTGCATAGAAATGCAGAACTTGGAGACGTGGGAAACGTACATGCCTCTCATGAACCACTCTCACATGGACTCGAAGGACAGACAATGTTTGATATGATGTTAATTAATACACAATAGTTTAAATTACTTTGGCTTGTTTAGGTGGATCAGTTAGAAAAGCAGTTTGCAGAGGTGTCTTAAGTTTGACATAAACTTTTAAGTTAATATAAAATGTACTCACAGCAAGCAGCTAAATGAATCACTTACTATCTGCATGTTTAGATACCACTGGAGGTAAG
>NW_011366100.1:0-4240 GCF_000735185.1 Notothenia coriiceps | reverse complement strand
TGTGTAGGAGTAAAACTCTAACACAGAGAAGACCTGTCTATGCTGCCCCAGAACGCCTCGTTGGACATTTCTCTTTTTCCATTGTTTGCTTCCTGGGTTCAGTGACGTGTGAACACCCAGATCAACAACAAATGACCGGATTGGCCCAAATGGACCAATCCTTGGAGCCCCTCACACACCAGGATCCCTTGGCTAACTAACAGGGAGTCCCATTGACTTGCCTAGAGCTCCCTGAACGCTGGTAAAAGACGAGTTGGGATGGTGGAGAAATTCTCTCCTCAGACCCATTCTCACAGCGTTAGAAACCTTTTTCTGACTCAATATCAAGCCACACTTATTGTTTTTACTTCGGCTGTGAGTGTTTGTGTGCTCAGGATGAGTTTAGCTTGTTCTCGCTGTATCGCCAACCCGGAAACCTGTCCGCTCCTCGCAGCAGCAACGAGCCTCGCAACGTCCCGACCAATCAGAGCACACTGGGCTCACAGGGAGGGGGGGGGGGGCAGGAGCTCCAACAAGCCGTTTAGGACAGAGAGTGAATACACATACTATACAGAGATGCTGTATGAGAAACCAATGTGAGTTTGGAAAATAGCACCATTTAAATCTATTCTAGTAGACCTCAACAATGGAATTATGATCAGTGGAAATGGCCATGACATGGGACCTTTAACAATTTCAAAATCTTAGGGGGTTCTGGAGTTAAAGGGATCTTTTGAAGCCTGGATTAACCACCTGTTGCCATTTGTTATTAGCTACCGAGCTAAGGCTAAGCACCATAAACTACAGCTGAACGTCACAGACCAAAACACTTGTCTAACTTTGGGAGAGTTGAGATCTGCTTTCATGTCATGTTGAACTATCTTTAGAGAATTAAAATACAGATGTGTTAATGATGCTAATGTAGTATCAATGTGAAAGCTGCTTGCTGATCATGCAAGTGACAGACCCAATCCAACATGAGTTAAGTCTCCCTGTTGTGTGTCTATAACATACTTCCACTACCATAGCTAAAAGATACTTTGAGGACTTTAAAAAAAAAAGTATAAACAAGGCTCAACTGTCCCTCTTAAGTGTCTTTGCCTGCTCTGTGCTCCATGAGTAACCCTCCAGTGTAAACACAGCAGCTTTAATGAACTGCAGGTCCAATCCTCAGCTTGTAAACAACACCATAAAAGGGAACGCTTGTATGAGAGGGAGCTGAGAGAGTGAACACGTGATATCCTGCTAATATCACTGATTTATTTTCCGTACCTGTCGGGGTCACAGCCACAGTTCCCATCTCTTTCGTGCTCTCCACGATTTTGATCCAGTTCCCTCCGTCCTCGTGCGTCCACTCGGTGCCGTTGCACTCGTAAATCCCCTCGTCAGTCGACATCACTCTGGAAATCACCAGCTCAAACACTCCGTTCTTCCCGGGAACCAATCGGATGCCTCCGTCGGCGTATCGTCGGGCGTACTTGGCCCCCGTGACGACGTCCCCCTGAGGGCCAAATGTCAAAATGTCCTCGGAGGTGGCGCCCCTCTTCACGGACCAGGTGACGGACAGGTAGGTGGGGTGGGTGAGGGTCCGGGTGACGTTACAGGAGAGGGTGAGGTCACTTCCTTCAGAGACCACTGGGGGCGGAGTCAGAGGGGAGACCTGGAGGGTGTTGGGGATCACTGGCGGAGAAAAGAGACACACACATTGTTATAGCAGGTATTTTGAAGAAAAGCCACCTAATTGTGACGTTTGTAGTCAAAACACTATAAAAGACTACAATTCCCACGGCGCCTCTTTAAAGTGACAGTGAAATTACCCTTTAAGTTATTAAGTTATAAAAGGCCTCTTTTCTTTGTTGCACGTGTCAAAGCTTGTTATTTTATTTTGAGCAAACAAATCACATTACGTCATCCAAACGTTCGAAGGCCAAGCAACTCTTGAACTGTAAGTACTCTAAAGGAAAGAAAACGAGTTGAACATTTCTGTTTAAGGCGTCTAGTGGAAAGAAAAACAAGGAAGGAAGCCACGACAAACATATTAGGAATACGCAAATAACAATTATTTTATTTGTGTGTATTCTCAGGTGTTTCCCTCTGATTCTGTTGCTGCTATAACACCACCAACCAACAAGAAGCCACATTTTGATTGTACTGTTAGTTATGGTTACCTCCTGTACTCTGGCTGAGTTAGAACAAACAAACCGCTCCAGATAAGGCAGTAAATGTGTGATTGTGAGCGAATGAAACGCACCCAGATGACTGTTTGTTGAGGTTAATGACTGGGTAAACTTTATTTCCCTCGGATTATCCTTCTTTCTCTCACTCTGGCCTCGGTGTTGTTCTGATACTCAACGCTCCCTGGAGCACGTCCTAACAAATAACCATGGCTGTGTTTCTCCTCTTGTTGTGACGCACACTGAAGGCTGATGAGTCACTGTGTGAGAGGAAATTAAAAAATGGGGAACTCCTGCTGGGAGCACGACTTTTCCTTCGAATGCATCCATAACAACGGCACTAAAAATGAGTTTCACCTCTGCTTTTCACAACGGGAAAGGGAAGGAGCAGACATTAGATGATTAGATGGCATGTGTGCAGTGCAACACGGGGGGTTAATAACAATAACAAGATTACACGCTCCATTTGATCATCTCCAGCAACTTATTTTGATCCCTTTTATGGGGAAAACACCAAAAAAGGATATTATGAGCCAATTCTAGGGTGTGTCTACATATGCTAAACTGACTGCAGGTGTTATATTTATTTAATATAAACCTTTCAACACTAAATTCACATTTGAAAAGGTACGATAGCTTTAAACTCTCGCCAAAATATTTTTGACATAAACGGTGAATAATCCTTTTTGTAAGCGGTGTTAAAAATGAATCCAAGAAGTGGCAGATGGCTGGGAATGAGGAGTCAGAGCAGTGCATTATGGGAATTACAATCATACCGAATCACATCCTGTGGGAAAGACCAAGTTTTTAGAAGCGTTCAGAAATCAAAAAGACTGTTCTTCTCAACTTTAGATGGTAAATAAACCTTCATTTTGATTAAATTAAGAGTGTTTTATGTAGAGCACGCATGTATCTTTATCTACAGGCTCGTATTGAGGATACACAGACAGGATGTGAGTAATATCGATAGCTCTTACTTAGTGTAACTTTGACTGATGTGGTGTTAAAGCAGGCAGGAATGTGTGAGCCACCGGGTCAAATTTGGAAGGAAATCAACTGAAATTCTTTAGGAAATCCTCAAATTTGACCTCATTCATCACATTTTAAGAAGTATTTTGTCATATGACCCTTTGAACCCGAATCCTTCAGTTCTTATGAAATGTTTTGTTTTTTATTGCAATGCCAAGGGGGAAAGAAATACAATCCTATACAAATGCCTTTTAAGAGATTTTAAGGATATTTTAAGGACTTTTTAAATGATATGAACGAGGCTCAACTGTCCCTGTGGACCAATCAGAGATCAGTAGGCGGGATGAAGAGCCGGGACATCATCTTCCGACATCGCTCTAGCCATGAAGAGCGGACAGAACAGGACAGCACCGGACAGGAAGTGCCCGAGCTGCAGAGAAGCGAGGGTCTGAAAACCATGACCTGTGCTTTGCTCTGTCAATTAAAACGAGACTGAGAGGAGTTTCCAAACTCCTGTACAACACTGTGTCTTACATAACCAACAGCCTCAGTGGGGCAGTGTGTGTGTGTGTGTGTGTGTGTGTGTGTGTGTGTGTGTGTGTGTGTGTGTGTGTGTGTGTGTGAGAGAGAGTGTGTGTGAGTGTGCGAGAGAGATTGTGTGTGCGAGAGAGAGTGTGTGTGTGTGTGCGAGAGAGAGTGTGTGTGTGTGTGTGCGAGAGACTGTGTGTGTTTGCGAGTGAGTGAGTGAGTGTGTGTGTCTGTGTGAGTGAGAGAGAGAGAGAGAGAGTGTGTGTGCGAGAGAGGGTGTGTGTGTATGTGTGTCTGAGAGAGTGTGCGAGAGAGTCTCTGTGTGTGTGTGTGTGTGTGTGTGTGTGTGTGTGTGTGTGTGTGTGTGTGTGTGTGTGTGTGTGTGTGTGTGTGTGTGTGTGTGTGTGTGTGTGTGTGTGTGTGTGTGTGTGTGTGTGTGAGAGTGTGCGAGTGTGTGTGTGTGTGTGTGTGTGTGTGCGAGAGAGTCTCGTGTGTGTGTGTGTGTGTGTGTGTGTGTGTGTGTGTGTGTGTGTGTGTGTGTGTGTGTGTGTGTGTGTGTGTGTGTGTGTGTGTGTGTGTGTGTGTGTGTG
>NW_011366099.1:2500-5705 GCF_000735185.1 Notothenia coriiceps | reverse complement strand
GTCAACAACTTCCATCTCTGACCCCCCTTCTTCCCAATTTACCTCGTCAACAACTTCCATCTCTGACCCCCCTTCTTCCCAATTTGCCTCGTCAACAACTTCCATCTCTGATCCCCCTTCTTCCCTATCCATCTATTCTACCTCAGCATCTTCCTCCTTTTCACTCGATCCTTCATCCTTCCTAAATTCGTCGGCAACATCTTCTACCTCCCCTCACCCAGGACCCTCTCCAGCTCCCCGTCGCTCCATCTACAACCCCTTAACATCCTCTTCTGTGCCTTCCAAACAACTCACCCTAGGTCAAAAGTTAGCCATTCAGAACCACATCTTAACATCTGATCCTGAGCCTAACCTCGACCTACCAACACCAGGAATAGTGGTTCACCCAAACCCCGATCCCCATCCCAACTTTGACCCAAACGTCAAACTAAATCCAGGCCACAAGTTGAAACCAAACCTTCCCAAGACTGATACTAAACCCAAACGACCTTCCGATGCCGTTAAGACTCCAGGAAAGGAGGGGAAGCTTCCGGACATTATCCCCAGACACAGCTCTTGGGAGTTGGGCATGTTGTTTGGATGCTCAGCTGGTCTTGGCATGGTGCTGGTGGTCGGGGTGAGGTATATGCATCGTCAAGCTTGTGGAAAACGAACGGAAGTGACGCTACATGACCGAGAAAGGGAGTATGCGAGGGGAGAAAGAGGGCTTCTCCACGTCCAGGAGTGTGGAGATCTGGTCCGAGTCCGGAGAATCAGAGAGAACAGTTTTGTGCTCCTGGCAGAGTACGATATACTGGCAACTCCTGGAGACTGAAGATAGGTTAAGAGACTAAAATAGAAAATAGAAATAGGAGTTACCTTAAGTAACCTAGGGCCATTAGCAGGAGTATTAAATAGCTTTATTTCTTGTGCTCAAGAACGTTTTAATGGCTGCAAATATCTGCCTACAACAGGTTTAGAGAATCTGCTTCCAGATAAAAGTAGGATTGTTGGATTGTGTATTTACAGACAAGGATAGGATGACATACACCATTTGGTGGACACTTTTTGCTTGTTTTGTTGAAAAGTGCATCAGAAATATAGATTGTACTATTTTTAATAAATGCAGGGGTTGCATGCTGACAACTATAATTCAGCAATTCTAACATTGTTACTAAGATTCTGTACCACTTATTCTACCAAAGAGTTCAATCTCCAACTGCTAAAAGCCAGTTAACAATGAGTACTTCATATATTTGTAAAAGATGTTAAGTCATATGAACGCACTTATTAATAAAGTATATTTTAAGAATTAAACATGGTGCACATCTTGATTTTAACTCTTGTATCATGAGGTTTTGTGGAGAGCAGTGCTTCAACACACTCTCTGGTTGTGTATAAGGCCTCTCGAGTCTATTGGCAGGACTTTCACAGTCTCATTTTTATTTTTACTTCATCCGAACGCGGTGACGGCATCGCCATCTGTCCAGAAAAAAGATGGGTCAGTGAAATTAAGGAGCTGCCAATAATTCCCTGAGTGTTTCAGACAACAAATGCAAGAGTTTATTCCAAATGTTCTGTGTCTAAATGGCCCCTCGAGGAGGAACGTTGCCTTAACGGGATATAAAGGAGACACAGGGCGTTAAAACTTCAAGAGGAAGTTAGAGCAACAATTTCAAGGCACTTTAAACTTAGCTTGCAGGAGGGTATGATGATAGAGCCAAATAAATACCTGGCCCATTTAAGAGCATGTGATCATTTTCCTGACACAGTACTTATATTTATTATTTAAATAACTCCCTACTGTATTAGCACATTGTCTTCTTATTTATATAGAGATACATTCAACGGCAAGACTTACCTGTTCATCATGCAATCAAAAAATAAATAAAGCTTCACCAAATTCGCGAAACAATTTTTTTTTTTTTTAAGTTTGAAGGTTTATTACCATATACTTATTTTGTGTAAACATGTAGAAGATAGCCCTACTTGATATCATTCTTCCAAAAATACACTTCTGGCGAAAACAGCTTGACTGTTACTGATATGGTGAATCATTTAAATAGCTTTTTTGTACTAGAGGCTTCAGTCGGTTAAGAAGTAGAGATTTGTGAATCTACCAAATAAGCTGAAGAAATGTTGCTTCAGATCTACATTTGGGGAGATGTGATACACCAATAAGGTTGTATGCGATATATATACGTTATATATAAGACTCCCTACCTCAATGTTAATATCACAGCTTCATCAGTTGGGTATCTCACCTTTCCCTCACCACAGCACAATCATATCATTCTGGAAAGAATCAGAAATCATTATCATATTGTATTTTAAACGTCAGATAATCCAGAATTAGTTCCACACTATCAAGACAAATAAAAGTAACATATTGTCTGGCAGTGACAGCTAGGAGAAAGATAGAAAAAGTAGAAAAAAGCAAGAAAAATCACCCCCAAAAAAGTTGGTCCCAGTAATTCCATCATCCTGCCGGGAGGCGCCGATCTACGAATCAAACGCTCCCTTTTCTGTCCTTTTTTCCCCAGGAATCTTTGGGTTCTTCATATAAAAATAAAACGTATTTTAAATATAAAAGGAGCTTATATGATGGAAGTTTTAGTAGAAACGGAGAAGTTGCGCTGAGGTCTCTTGTTGTTCGTAATAAGGCACGTATCCCTCCGCCGTAGTGCCTCTTCACAGCACAAACACACACGGTGCAAATCCACAAAAACACTCGTTTGGTTTCTCCTTCACACCGGCTGCAGAGCCGACAGCTTCACCGCCTGCGAAGAGACAAGAAACAGGAAGTGAGGAGTGGGAGAGAAAGTGTGTATCAATGTGAGAAAGATAGCCCATCACCAAGACAGAGGAAGGGGGATCAGGTACCTCCAGTTTCCAGAAATTATAGCAAAAGGATTTTAACATCAAATAATTATTGTTTTTTTTTATCGGATTTTCGTAAATTAATGAATCAACGTTGAATCAACAAAACAGAAAACAATCATTAAAGTTCACTGAAGCACCAAAACTATGTGTTTGGGTAAATTAAACAGATATGTAGAACAACAAATATGTGAATTCTCAGAATTAATCCAGAATGTCAATAAATGTGAGCCTCAGTTGAAATACTTGTAGAGATGCCTCCCTGTGTCAAATACAAAATATAAATATTTTACTAGAGAGGTTTTTAATTCCACATTGTTCACAAGAAGTATTCGGTGATTTACAG
>NW_011366098.1:0-4052 GCF_000735185.1 Notothenia coriiceps | reverse complement strand
CCTACTTCTTACATGTTGAACACAAATACCTGAACTTTCTACTTCTTACATGTTGAACACAAATACGTGTACTTTCTACTTCTTACATGTTGAACTCAAATACCTGTACTTTCTACTTCTTACATGTTGAACTCAAATACCTGTACTTTCTACTTCTTACATGTTGAACACAAATACCTGTACTTTCTACTTCTTACATGTTGAACTCAAATACCTGTACTTTCTACTTCTTACATGTTGAACCCAAATACCTGTACTTTCTACTTCTCACATGTTGAACTCAAATATCTGTACTTTCTACTTCTTCATTTTCCAAACAGGCTGGTTCCTTTAGTCTGAATGTGTGTTTGGTGGCGTGATCATTATTATTTAGAGTCATTGCGTGCCTATTGATTTGAACACGATCCGTGTATCCATCATTTCCTGGTCTTCTCTAAAGAAGAGGGACCAATCAAAACGTTGTCATGTTGCCGTTGTTCATTATTGTTCTATTAATATAAAGGGAGGTCAGGTACTCTTTAAAACAGCTGGTAGTTATGGGTACTTTTTACTTAAGTACATTTCAAAGCCTCTTTACTTTTACTTGAGTATTTTTAAACACGAGTATCTGTACTTCTACTTGAGTAAAGGATGTGTGTACTTCTGCCATCTCTGCAAACACCTCCTGAAGCTCCATATTCACAGCTTCCGTCCCTTCCACAACACATCAGAGACTGCACCGACCCCCCCACTTTCAAAACATGGACCAAAACACACCTCTTCAGATTGGCTTTTAATTTGTGAATTATGTTGCTGTTCTAATATTTTTTAATTCTATTTTATCTCGTTTTACCACCACTGTAAAGTGTCTTTGAGTACCTGAAAAAGCGCTTTGAAATGAAATGTATTATTATTCAGTGAACCAGCAACAGTGTGTTTTTATACACAATTTGAGTATACTTTGCTTTCATAACATGTCTTATTTCTGACTTCTGGCACTCCAATTATTAGACTAACATCCCTGGTAAAAAAAAAACCTCATACTGCACGGCAAACATACAAAATATATTTGAGTATACGGAGAATATTAGCCATATAGTAATATATTCAAAGCAGAAAACCTCCAAAATCCACTTTTCTGAGTTAATTTGAGTAACTTTGTCTATTTGTGTTTTATTGAATGTCTGATTTGTATATTTAAACATCAGATTACGGAAATGTATGCAATTTAATAATACATAGCTTTAACACGTCCGACCTAACGCTGTATTAACTATATATCATGTCATCTTTCACACTGAAAGGCAAAGAAAACATCCAACGTATACATTTAGGGTGTTTTTCTGGCTGTTTATTTGACCAACTTTGTGTATTTGTAATTTCTCCTAAATTCACCCAAAGTTGACGTTACAGAAAGCCTCATTTACATATTTAAACATAACGGTTAAAAGTGGACAATTTTCATGGTGATTAGTTCGTTGATAGTTAAATGTTTTACCCTATTCACCTTTAGCGTCAACATGTATGTAACATATGTCAAGAGTCATGTTTGTTATCATACACTTGTCAATCTATTTCTTTTTTTGATTTTTTGATCATTTCTTTCAGACTAAAGAGGAAAGAAAACATCCAAAACACACATTTAAGTGCTTGTGTGCTAACCTAGCATTTTTGTACCTATAGATTTATCCTAAATTCACCATCAGGTCGCATCACAAAACGCCTCATTTGCATATTTAAACATAACATTTTCAAAAACTTGTAGTGTAAAAAATACTTATGTTAGTGCCAGTGGGGAAATTTCATGGTAATATTTAGGACATTTTTTACCCTATTCACCTTTAGCGTCAAAATGTATGTATATGTGACCTAACATATGTCAAGAGTCATGTTTTCATCATACACTGGTCAATTTCTTTCTTGTTTTTTGCCTTCTATATAATTTCTTTCAGACTATAGAGGAAAGAAAACATCCAAAACACACATCTAAGTGCTTGTGTGCTGACCTAGCATTTTTGTACCTATAGAGTTCTCCTAAATTCACCATCAGTTAGCATCACATTTAGCCTAATTTGCATATTTAACGTAACATTTTCGAAAACTTGTAATGTAAAAAATAGTCAGTGAGGAAGTGGGGACGTTTCATGGTGATATCTATTAGTGACATTTTGTAAAAAAAATCTTTGACAAGAGTCTAGCAAGTCATAATGTGGACTTGTTTTCGGACGACCGCTGCCACTCCGTCCGAGGCCTCGCGTTAGGTCCTGATAATCCTTCTTAACTTTCTTCAGTTTGCTGCACATCTGGTCCACGGTTTCAGTTTGGGGTTTTCCATCGTTGTGTACAAACAGGGCAAAACGTGGGCTTTTTGTTGTTGCTCAGGAGGTTGATCCCGCCCCTGCCCCTGCCTCCGACGTAAGCGTGACGTACGCGGTTCTTGCTTCTAGACCGATTTTTTGTTGGAACTTTGTAAGAACCGGTTTTCGGGGAAAAGAGCCGGCTCAGCTGCGGTGTGAACAGGAGAAAACGGTGCTTACCAGGCTCTAGCTCCGAACCGGCCCAGGAACCGCGTTGGTGTGAAAGGGGCATGTCAACAAATTAAACAGGAAATGTTAAAACTGGCTTCATCCAATGTCACATTTCTGTTCTGAAATCATACGTGAATTGGCACATATTTAAGATAAAACCTAATTTTGCATATTCAATGTATTACAAAATAAATGGCTTCAATGTAAGATATCCACTTGGTGAAATCTATCAGTTAAATACAGTTGTCTTCCTTTAGAAGCGACAGCATGTTCCAGACGCACAGAGAAATACATGAGGCTTCCTCTGCATCGCTGATTAGCAAATGCACCCACACTAAAAACTCATTAGTGCTTTTTTCATACTGCACTTTGATTTGCTGTGTGGGTGTGACTACATTCTCTGAGTCTCTGCAGCCTCGCTGCTTATCACACAAGAGTGCTGATTTCCAGCAGCTGATGGAAGTATTTATGTCACATCTGATGGCACAGGGTGTCCTGCTCACCGACCTGTGGGAGCTGTGGATGATATCAGGAATGCAGGATGAATGTAGCGTGATTTAGGGAGGGGGTTCGGTGTTTTTCAAGCACCCTTTTTAAGCTTTACAAAGGCACACTAATTGTATTTGTTGCAACCTCCTCCTTATAGGCAATTCCCCTGCATCCCTTAAAGGTCACCTATTATGCAAAATGCACTTCTCCATGTCTCTTCTGCATCAACATGTGTCCCCTCTTCTCCATGTCTCTTCTTCATCAACATGTGTCCCCTCTTCTTCATGTCTCTTCTACATCAACATGTGTCCCCTCTTCTTCATGTCTCTTCTACATCAACATGTGTTCCCTCTTCATGTCTCTTCTACATCAACATGTGTCCCCTCTTCTCCATGTCTCTTCTACATCAACATGTGTCCCCTCTTCTTCATGTCTCTTCTACATCAACATGTGTCCCCTCTTCTTCATGTCTCTTCTACATCAACATGTGTCCCCTCTTCTTCATGTCTCTTCTACATCAACATGTGTCCCCTCTTCTTCATGTCTCTTCTACATCAACATGTGTCCCCTCTTCTTCATGTCTCTTCTACATCAACATGTGTCCCCTCTTCTTCATGTCTCTTCTACATCAACATGTGTCCCCTCTTCTTCATGTCTCTTCTACATCAACATGTGTCCCCTCTTCTTCATGTCTCTTCTACATCAACATGTGTCCCCTCTTCTTCATGTCTCTTCTACATCAACACGTGTCCCCTCTTCTTCATGTCTCTTCTACATCAACATGTGTCCCCTCTTCTTCATGTCTCTTCTACATCAACATGTGTCCCCTCTTCTTCATGTCTATTCTACATCAACATGTGTCCCCTCTTCTTCATGTCTCTTCTACATCAACATGTGTCCCCTCTTCTCCATGTCTCTTCTACATCAACATGTGTCCCCTCTTCTTCATGTCTCTTCTACATCAACATGTGTCCCCTCTTCTTCATGTCTCTCCCACATCAACATGTGTCCCCTCTTCTCCATGTCTCTTCTGCATCAACATGTGTCCCCTCTTCT
>NW_011366097.1:0-4565 GCF_000735185.1 Notothenia coriiceps | reverse complement strand
GTCTTTGCCGCATTGTGGCCTGCTGTCTATCCCAGGAAAAGAGAAGGTGTGTTGAATCACCCACATGTATGCGTCCTCTAGTCCGTGCACAAGACACAAGGGGGCCGACACATAAAGACGTGTTAAATAGCACCATTAGAGGACAACATCTCCACAGGGAACCTTTAAAAGGATCTAAATGTCAGTACAGCTCGGAGGTATGTGCACTTTATGAACCTGGACAGTGACTAGGGATGAGTACCGAGCCCCGGTATTAAACGGGCCCAGGGGCTGAATTATTAAAGGCTGTGGTACCGTTAAACTCCAACGTTATCGGTCTTTCTATCGGTACTGGAGACATGTAAAAAAATATATGTCATATCTTATGCTCAACAAACATTATATTGCAGTCTTAGTTTCGCCAACTCCGTTTCTAACATGCAAAAAGACAAACAAATGCATCTATGATGTATTTTCGATCTTTCCAATCCAGACGAGATCTCTTTCTCCCGTCTGTGTGCGAGGGGGCGGGGCGGTTTACACACACAGCTGCTACATGCAGCAACACACACACGGAGGAGATGGCGGAGAGAAGCGCTCCGAGGTGTGGTTAAACTTTACCCGTCTCCATGTGGACGATGCTCTTTGCCAAAAGAGTTTAGCATGTCAGGGCGGTGACACGAGCAGTTTGTCTAAACATTTAGCCAAAGTGCTCCACATCCAGACGGAGGAATGCACCGGGTTCGGCTGTCTTTCTAGCAGCTCTGTAGCCCCGTCCACGAGTAACGTTTCCACGTCAGGTGTTACGTATGCTAGCAGCAACACACGGAGTTAACACAATGATACAATCATGGGTTAATGATTAGAGGTAACAGAGTTACTCTTTATTTTGTTAAAGTTTCAGCTGTTCAGTCAGATTATTTAATACGATTTGTTAAAACACTGCTATTTCTTTTGATGTGAAATATAATTTATTTAATTTAAATAAAAAGCAATGTTAGTTTTGTTCAAAATGTGTTTAGTTGATTCAAAAATACATATATTATTAAATTAAGTATTCATCTTTATTGTCTTCCTTGTTAGTTTCCACATGCCTAAAACAACCTCAAGCTAAATCTAAAAGTTGATAAATAAGAGTGCTTGAGAAATTGTGCAAGGCATAATAGTCTGAATAGTCGATTAATCGTTTCATTAATCGATTATCAAATTAGTCGTTTGTTGCAGCCCTAGTTCTCGCAACCCAAATGTATTTGCTGTTTTTTTTCTGGTTTGAAACTAGGGTTGAACATATCATATAAACACTTCAGTTGTCTCTGATGCTCATTTTATTTGCCATTTTCTAAATTATAATAAAAACAAACTAATTGTTAATAGATCAGAAGCCATAATGTTGTAGACTTTGATTACCTTCCTACACCAAAATCTGCCTTATATTGTGTGTATAAAATGTTCCTTAAAAAACTCAGGTTTTTCGTAGGGGAAGAAAGATTCCTGGCAAGTAGGGCTGCTACAAACATGTATATATTTTTTCTTAATAAAATGGTTTGTCTTTAAAATATACGCTTTATAAATTAAAGCCTATTTCGAAATCCTATAGCTAGTCTAAAAACCCAACAATTTCAGATTATTGTGACAGAACAAAGCAAGAAAACGGGTGCATTTCAACATATTTGCTTAATAAATTATTTAAAAGATTATCCAAATAGTTGCCTATGATATTCAGTCCACCGACGAAACTTTGGTAAATATAAAGACTTCAAAAGCAATGTTCAAAATAGCAGAGCAATATTCTCAAATGATACTATGAGTTCACCTCCAGACACAGCTTCACTGAAAGCCTGTGTGCTATAACAGTGCCCTTCCTCAGTGATTGTCCTTATGAAACTGTCCTTCTCCACACACACACACACACACACACACACACACACACGGCAGTTTTTTATACATTAACTATGTAAAGATAATATTGTTTTAATGTATGCCATTCGATGAGTAGCTGCTTACCTATATGGATACAATGCCATTCTATCAACCAAGAGCTGAAATGATCATTCAATTAAATGTACATCAATTGACAGAAAAATAATCCCCAAACAGCTATTCAAGACATTTCCCGAGCCACAACGCCTTACATGTGTTGCTGCTACATAAAACAAGGCAAACATGTCAAATCTTGCCCTAGGAAATTGTGGTAGATCTGAATCCGAATAATAAACCGCTGATTAATCATTCAATAAAGTAAAATGGAATTGCAGCCCTCTAAAATAAGGAGCAGACCAAAAGTAATCACTAAAGAATAGTACACTAAGATGGCTTTTATCCAGTCATTCTTTAGAGTTATTATGAAATAATATAAACAACCTTGACCAGCTCACACACAGGGTAAACTGATCAGTTTCTGTTTGTACCCCAGGCAAGTCACAACTGATATTACTGAGTAAATGACACAAGGACATTTAACTTTCATATATTTACCTCCACTGATTAAAAATAGAAAGCTCAAACTTATCTCAGGACACTCTCACAGATGACATTTAGCCGTCCGATGAAGGGTACAGCAATACACGGCTAAAGACAGCTTTCTCACAGGAAGTCCTTTCAGTCCTTGAAATGCTAACTATTTAGCAAGCCGATTAGCTAGACTACTTTAGCCGATGATAGCTTTGACTTAAAATGAACACAACATGACTTGCGAAAGACTAAAAACGATTACAAACACTATGATAAAACACTCTGGATTGCATTAAAGTATTGATGCAGTGTTAACTACGTTTTTTGTTTTATTTTACTGAACCTGGACGTTTGCCGGGTGGTTGACACGACTTGAAGAGCTAAACCGGTTAGCTAAACCGACTAGCCTGCTCCAGTAAGCGATAGCTACCAGGTTTCCTGTTTAGGCTATGTGGCGTTTGTTTTCAGAGGTATTAAGGTCATGTTGATATCTACGTTCAGAGAGCGAACACATATCAGACAAGCTAATACAAGAGCTGTGCCGACACCCTAAGAAATCTGTGGGAACACGAGTGACCTTGTCTCACCCCACTGACAGATCCAGGCTAACATTAGCCCGGTGTCAGGACACCCATTAATAACTGTTAAACTGTTATAATAGCACCCTGCCTTTAGAAACGGACCCCGCACTAAAGTATCGACCTACCACGGGGGTCTTGACAGATTTCGATGTGTTGAGGAGGGCTCTCCCACTCCCCGATAGCACCACGACTCGTAGCGCCGCCATCTTCTCTGCGTTGCGTTCCTCTGAGCGGAGGGAGCACTGACTAGCGCCGCGTAAAACCAAATGATCCTTCCCGTCGGAACCTCCAAAATAAAACCATCATGGGTGAAGCGCATGGTTTTCAGCTAGGTAATAATTTACAGAATAAAACCACTGAGGCCGATTGCCATCACATCAACTGTCGTAAGAATGAGAAACTATAATAATATTGTTAATAATTAACATGTAAACATACTCATTGTAACACATCTTTAGGTTTGAGAGTAGTTGTAATAGCTGACCTTTGTCCCTAAAGCATCACACTTTTTTCCCTTTTCTCCCAGTGTCAAGTCTACTCTTATTTTGAAGGTCACCTGACCGGAACTACATATCCGGGCTGATTCAGGTCTAACTTGACGCACCATTTACACAACCATGTTTCGCATTGTTAAGTAACATCTTACACAACAAACTAAAACATTGAAAATAGTAAACTGCCATCAGCTATTTTGTCAAAATAGTGTTTTTAAAATATTGTATTGTGTGTTATACGTCCGATTTGAAGGTTATTTAAAAAAAAAAAGTGTTTTAAGTAGGGCTGTCAAACGATTACAAATTTTAATCAGATTAATCACATCTTAAAAATTAATTTATCATGATTAATCACCATTCGAACTATGTCCAATATATGCCATTTCTTTATGCATATTGTTGTGGGAATGGAAAGATAAATAAAAGAAGGCGGATATATCCATTTAACATACAGTACGTGCAGGGGCGCCGCCAGGGATTTTGGGCCCCATGAAAATATATCACATTGGACCCACCACCAGGCACAGGCCACGCAAACCAAGCACAATTGCTGTAACCACACCTCCAGAACCCAACCGACTCATTTATGCTTTAAATAACTCTACCTGCACAGGCTTGCATCTATCTTGTAGTCCAATACTAAGCGATCAATATTTACTGACACTGAGCTGTGAACATATAACACTGTGCAGACTGCAAATTCTACTGCAACATTCTGCTGCAGTAGAATTCCCTATTTGATATAACACTAACATTTCCGACAATAGACCTCAATAGTCCTCTTTTATGGTGTACATGCCTTTTTAATAACATTTTTGAATGGAACATTCATAAATCAAAATAAATATAACTTAAATAAAATAAAGTGAACATTAACACCAATATTATCATTTATAAAAATGCTATCACAAAAAAAAAAACATAAGCAGCAGATTTTCTAATTAAATCTACATACCAACTACAAAATAAGCGAGTATTAAAGTGTAAATGGACAACAAAACGGAAATTAAAAGGCCTGATGGTGGTCTTAAATCAGAGCAAAACTGGGTGACACACTGTC
>NW_011366096.1:10707-16070 GCF_000735185.1 Notothenia coriiceps | reverse complement strand
TATAGAGCAGAGTCCTGCACGGGTCTGATTTTCAAGACCCGCTCCCGCCCCGCACCCGCGACGTGCAATACCGAACCCGCCCCGCTACCCGCACATATTGCCAATTAGTTCCGCAACCCGACCCGACCCGCCGGCACAAGATCCGCAACCCAAACCGAACCTGCATATAGATAAGCAGTGAAAACGTGCAATTATTAACACACGCAGTTGCATATTTGGCTCAAAAAGCCTGAGATGTTGGTTATTTTCTGCATCTAGGATGACACCAAAAGCCTCCCAGACGTTGGATTTCGCTTTTGAGGAAGAGTTATTGAAAATGCTGTATTCTCCGCTAGAGAGCTTCACCTCAGCCATTCAGAATGTGGCGCGCTCAGCAGCAGATAGATGCGCTGCAGAGGTTATGATTATGCTCGGTCCCGCGGGGGAGAGGTCTGAGGATTTAAACATTAAACTAAATTATTATTATTTAAATATATTTATTATGCAACACCCGCAACCCGACCCGCATCATCTTTGTTTTACCCAGAACCGAACCCGGAAAAAAGCGTTTGAAAAAATACCACCCGCAAATCACCTTTTTTGCGGGTCACCCGTCGGGTACCCGCGGATACCCGACCCGATGCAGGACTCTGGCGCATGGGGAGAGCGCCTCCACTCGCAAATTTCATTTGTACATCACTGCATCTTTTGTGTAATTAAATGCTGTTAACTTTTATAGGTTTCCCTTGACTCTTTTCAGTTTATCCTGCTCTCAGGGTTCAAGAATTACTTACAAAAGCCAGCCCATATTTCAGATATTGCGTCATATCGAACGCAAATCTGGATCAGCTCCGTTTTACCCCCGTTTTTAGAGATGTGGGTAAGGAGGAAAAGAGAGCGGGTTTTATTTTCTGACACTTTGTGAGTTCCCTGGCACACTGGGGACACATATTTATAAAACATCAAAAAGTGCATTTTGCATGATAGGACACATTTTAGAGAGGACATTCTCTAAGAATCAACATTTTCATTGTCAAAACAAAGATCTGCACACTGAATAGTTTGTAGTCTAACAGGACCTTCATTTGTTTGTGACGTTGCACCTCAGAGAAGGTGTGGTTATTGTCAGGCCTATAAAGTGTGTCAAAAAAAACACAGTCAGCTGATCAAATGCACCTATTGTGCACTCGATCAGCTGATTATTTATATCTTCCTCACTTTATGAGCTTCACAATACTTGTGCCTTGTACCGCAAAGTTTGCAACGTAACAAATAAATGGTTCCTAACTTCAGTCAGATTTGAAAAAGACAAAAGGAGTGCAAATACAAATTACATTTATTGAAATGTGAACTAGAGGTTATCAAAGACGAACCATCAAAAACATTTTAAATAAAAAGCACATAGTAGAAAAGGTTACACACCTATTAAATGCAGAAGTAAACACATTTTGTCAAATCAAGTGACAGACTAGGCCTGTGCAGATGGTATCAGCTATGCCCAGCATGGCCTCCTCCATCAGGCCTGGTCCTCCTCCATCAGCCCTGTACCCCCTCCATCAGGCCTGGTCCTCCTCCATCAGCCCTGTACCCCCTCCATCAGGCCTGGTCCTCCTCCATCAGGCCTGGTCCTCCTCCCTCAGGCCTTGTCTTCCACACAGAGGAAAGACCCTCAGTCCTCTCCAGCCAAACCAACACCAACAGACAGGACGTCCATCACACTGAGGTTTCCCCCTGAAGTCTCTGCAGCTCTCTGGACACCACGCCGTCTCAATCCGTCCACACTGAATATGAGAGGGGAAAAATGAAAATAATAAATGCTTTAGACAATAAGAAACATAAAGTTAGTTGAGTTGCTCAGTTTTTTTAGATTGACAATACCATTAGGCCTATAACTAATATCTCAGGTTAAGAGGCACCTTAAAATAAAGATAGGTATTTTAATACATTTTGTTGATTTTGTCTTTTGTATTGTGTGGCTAAAGTGAAGTAGCTGGTACTTATAGTTTTAATGATACAGTCTGGTTATAATGCCTTTTGGAGGAGGAATCACAGGTAAGAGCACTAACTAGCTACCAAACGAATGTTTCTTAGCTTGACTTACATGTATTAAACCTATATTTAAGTGACAGCAAAATATAAGAAAACTAATGTCGTGCAAACATATTCATCTTTGCTTGATTCCAGTGTTGAATTTAGAACAATTATTTTAGAACGTGAAGTATTATCCTAAAAACTCAATATTATTGACAGTGTGCAGACCGGGAGCAACAGATGTAGGTTAGCCAGCTAGCATCTCAGAGCAGCCCTGCTAACCATGTTAGCTTAGCTTGTTAGCCTCAGCTGTAGTGCTTTTAGTAAACCCTGTGCATGTGTTGGAAAGTTGGTGAAGATGTTTCTTGATTTGCATGTGTTTTGTCACATCTTTGTATTTTAGTTGGGTCATTTGAACATTTTCTCCGAATGGAAGTGTTTTGGGCCGTTGTAATGCTTTTGCACAGTGACCACCGTACCGAAGGGGAAGAGAAAAACATATTTTGATTCCAAAAGATTATCAGTCTCTTACACTACTGTCAGAAAAAAGTGAAACTTTCAGCAAATATGACACAAAGTTATTTTGAATAAAGTTACCAACTGTAGTTTTGCACTGCCATGATACAAGAGAAATCTGTAAAGCTGTTGTCAGGCCGTGTTACAGCAGCTACTTTAAAACTTTGACTTATTAACAAGTTGTAGCACTGTACTACCCTTTTGTTGGAAGCAGAAACTATGGCATTCCATTTAATACATTGTGGAGTTAAAACAACATGGGGAACATGACACAATGTGGAACAAATGCAACATTAATACTTGGTTTAAAACAGTGAGAGAGGTGGAATGTAGGCCCTGTGCGTCAGCTGCAGGGGCCCCATGGGTCAGCTGCAGGGGCCCATGGGGCAGCTGCTTTGTTTCCGCTTAAAACCACCTCTCGCACAACAATCAACTTGAAATGTCTCACAGGAACACCGCATGATCTGTGTGTGTGTTCTCTCCCTCAGTGTGTGTGTGTGTCAGGGTATTCCCAAGAAACGGGTGTTTCTCCACCTCAATGAGCAAGAATAATGAGTTGCTGGTCCATCGAGAGAGGGGAAAACTCTTATCGTCTCTCCATTATTTGCAAATTAACAGCGTGTAAAATGTCTTATATGTACCCACCAGCAGCAACCACACTCATAACAGCCCTGTAATTTACGAATTCATTTTGAGGATTTGAGGTATTATTTGATGAGGTACTTCAGTTTAGTAATTGGAAAGCAGAGGGGGAGGGCACATGCAATGATTAGCCAATTAGCTAAATGATGGAGCCTGGTAAGTCCCAGGCCCCTCCTAGTAAATGTGAGTGTTCCGGGGTCCAGCTGATGTTCGTCGACTTCATTCTTGGATTGCCACAACAAGGTGTGAAATCAAAGAGGAGTTATTTGAATTATCTACTGTAAAAAGGCATTAGCAGGAGTGCTGAAGGGAGAATTTTCATTACGGTTGAGATTGGCTCCACTGTGGAGGCAACTTTCATTATCTTTTTGAGAGGTTTGCATCGGAAAATATCCTCTGGCACCGCCGTGGTGATTTTTTAAAGAGTGTATTCTGCTTTCTGCCTATATAGATAAATAAAATAGAAATGTTAATGAAACTTTGATTCAGTGATCGATTGTATTGTGGAAAGGGATCCAGACCATTTGCACCATAATGAACCCTGAAGCAATTGTTTCTATGTATTATTATTAAAATGGTATTGTACTTATATAACTATGTTTTGATGTCCCTCCACAGAACATGATCAAAGATAGACTTTAATACAGATTTGAATGACTTTCAACCTGCTTCAATGTGTTGGGGGGGGGGGGGGGTAGAGGAATCCCTGGGAAGAAAGGGATTTTAGCCTTTGCACACGCATTTACATACATACACAAAATACTGAATAGAAACACACTACAGAACATCATAGGGCCCCTTAATGAAGTTAAAGTTGTCTCCCTCTCACCTCTGCGGTCTTGGTCATGGGGGGAACACGGGTTGTCAATTTGTCTGATTGCATTAGGAAGCTAATAGAGCCAAGATTGCATAATGAAAACGAGATTGGACAATCTTTTGAAACTGCTTCGTTAATCTCATCACAAAATATAAGATCGGCGCGGTGTCCAGAGCGAGGTCCAGAGCCGGGGCTGGATCCAGAGCGGAGGCCGGTCCAGAGCGGTGGTCGCCAGAGAGGGGTCGCAGAGTCCAGAGCGGTGGGTCACAGAGTCCAGAGCGAGAGTCAGAGCGGGTCCAGAGTGGTCAGGCAGTCCAGAGCAGGGTCCAGGAGCCGGGGTACCAGAGCAGGGGTCCAGAGCGGAGTCCAGAGGGGGCCCACAGCTGGGGTCAGAGCTGGGTGTACGAGTGTGGGTCCAGAGTCAGACGGGGCCCACAGCGGGGTCCAGAGCGGGTTCCAGAGCGGAGTCAGAGCGGGGTGCCAGAGCGGGTGCCAGTGAGTCAGAGCCGGGTCCACAGCGGGTCCAGCAGCGGGTTCAAGAGCCTCAGGCATGGAGCAGGTGTAGGGCAGTAGCTCATGACAGCAGAGGCCCAGACTAATCGTGCACTCTGAAAGCCCGTCCACTGAGGAAACACCCCCACCCACTGACGCAGAGCTTGGGATTTTCGTCATTTTCAGGGGCAAGGCCATTTGGCCTTCTGGTTACCACACTTTTTTCAGGGCGCAAAGGCCAATGCAGGGCACAAGGGCACCATTGAGGGAAACATTTGGATTTGGAGCTTACAAATAATTAACTCAACTTCTGATTAAGAAAAACCGACACAAATGAGTGTGTGTGTCCTCTTTAATAGACTCCTCCACATCTCCTCATATCCGTTCAGAAACTGAGACAAAAGTTAAACATGTAACAAACCACAGACTGTCTGTGTCATGGCGAATACAGTCCGCTGCTTTAATGCTGTCTTTAGCACCCTTTTGTGGGTTTGGACGGAGCGATACACGTAGTTTAGCCTGATCTGAATCGACATGGAGGGATCCGCTCCACTCAGAGCAACACACATTTGAAAAGTTTTTTTCGCCTGCCCATCCGTTGTCTGCACCACCTGTCAAAGCAATGGTTTTTACTAACCGATATCAGTATTTAGTTACTTCGGCATCATTTTGAAACGTGTATTACAATTAAATCACGGTAAATATAGGTAATTTTGTCGTAGTTGGTTTCACACACAGTATTTACATGAAGAAGCGCCCCTCTCCAGCGCATCCGTTTGACGAATGACTAGGAGTAAACGAGACAGCCGCGGTTGAAACTCCAGCGGTTAGAGGTGATGAGAATACGTTCGCATCGCGTCCGTTGTGAATCGCAGCAATAATGCAG
>NW_011366096.1:0-3299 GCF_000735185.1 Notothenia coriiceps | reverse complement strand
TTTGTTTTTTCATCAGGAAATGCAGACCGGCTCAAACAAACGATTTTTAATCATCATCCTCATAATCATTTNATGTAGTTTCATCCACTTGAGTTTACAACTACAAAAATAATCGATTTGTTTTTATATCACATCCGACGGGAGGAAATTCAGCAGCTCTCACTAGCGATTTTTAATCCTAATTTAATCATCATCTTCACCACGATCATTTATGTTTGCCGAATTGACATGAAAGCACTGACAAATATGAATATACTGTAGTCAACTTCATTAAAACGTTATTAACGTGCCTAAACTCAGTAATTCACAATTTCTACGCATGACAACACACTTTGTCCGTGTTTGGCTCTCTCGCCGCACAGTGAAGCATTCCCGCATTGACGTCACTTCCGGCTTCCCCCAAAACCTCAAAATTAGTCGAAGGAATTCCCCGCGATGTTCAAAATTATTGATATTTATCGGAACGCTATCACATCTTCTTTTTTGAGCTGACGGTTCGAGATTACTAGTAGCCCAATATTTCATTGCACAACAGTTGATGGGAGGCTGTCACAGGCTCTTTAATTCAGGGGAGACATGTAATGGTCAGGAGTGACAACAGCACCACAGTGGCTTATATCAACAGGCAGGGCGGAGTCCGCTCCTCCGCTTTGTTGACCACAGCGGAGAAACTGTGGTTATGGGCTTCAGAGGTGGTTATCTCTGAGAGCCCTCCACATTCCGGGTCTGGATAACAGGGGGGCCGGAGGTGGTGAAGCGGATCTGGGCCCGGTTCGGGACAGCAGAGGTGGATCTGTTCGCCAGCCGGCACAACAGCCACTGCGCCCTGTGGTTCTCCATGGCTCTGAGCGACGATCCGCCCTTGGGGGTGGACGCGTTCACACACGAGCCATGGCCAAGAAAGCTGCTCCACGCCTTTCCACGGCTGCGTCTCCCTCTCCTGGGGAGAGTGAGGCAAGAACGTCTGTCAGTCGTCCTAGTGGCTCCGGATCGCGTCGGGGCGCCGTGTTACTCAGAGATGACACAGATGAAGGTGGGCCTTTTTGCTATCCTGGCTCCCAAATGGTGGAAGGAGCTTCCCACTGATATCATGACAGCAGAGAGACTACTTTTATCTGTCGCAGACTCAAGACCCAGCTGTTACGCGTATTCATTTGTGAATAATAAATACAATAAGAGTTAAACTTATGTAGCAGCGCTAACATGATATGATATTGCTTGTCTGAAATCAATATGTCAGCACTGCTCTTGTTGTTCTTAGTTTGAATCTTTATGGTTTATTGTATTTATTATTATTTGGATAAAAGCGCCATCTAAATGCTTAGTGTTATTTAATGAATGCTATTATATTCCATTTGACTTGTTTGATTTGCTGTATAATTTCTAGTATATATTCACATAAATGTACGCCTTTAAAACCATGATTTGTCAATAAATGAAAAACTATACTGCACTTCTTAAGTAGTCAACTCATAAAACCAGCAAAACATTAGGTCAAATCACTTCAAGCCCTGAATTGTAGCTCGCTGCCGAAGAGTCAGGTGTTACAGTGGTTATATCAATGTGAGAAACCCGACCCTGAATTATAACAGCTAGTGAAGGCTAGGGCTGATGCTTGATGGTTGACAACACACACTTCAGTCTTCAGTAGTATGGTGAGACAAATGTAGCAGGAGTGCAGAGTAGATGATTTTGGATTGAGGGCTTGAGTCTAACCTTTGAACCCCTCTCTCCCCTCCAGTGGCTCCGGGCCCTTCCTCTCAGGATGTTTGATGTGTGATAGCCGCCGGCAGGGATCTGAGAAGAGAACAGATACTCGGGGTAAAGAGAATCAAACACATTCCATGAAGAAACAGAGCGCCAGTGTCACTCGGCCTCCACTCATTATCCGCTACATTTCATCTGTGACACAGGACATGCCATTAAAGCTCCTTCCCTCCAATTGTGAGAGACTTTCCAGTAAGCGCGAATCGGAAAACACAGAAAATAATGTTTTGCTGTTTGTCTATTCCCTAAAGGCAGAGCAATATAGGAACACTGAGAGGGGGAGAAAGCGTGGGAGGCAGTGGAGCATTCACTTCTCTCATTTCGTAGTGTGTGCGCCTGCTGGTGAAAAAACAGAATCAGATCCCTCCCACAGTCCCTACACCCTCCGCTGCTTTAGGGAAAAGGGCTGTCAGAAACAAAGCGTGAAGGTGTGAGGGCTGGCATGGTGGGGTAATGATTAGAATGAGTAAGGGGCGGAGGGGGTGTGTGTGTCATAAATCTGGGGTTAGCTCGTTAAGAAAAGGCTTTAAATTGAAAGTGGCGAAGCAACCGACATAACTTAAGAGTTACAAATCACTACAACACGCTCTAGTCATCCTGATAGACTGCTGCTCCCCAATGCGCACACACACGCACACACACACACACACACACACACACACACACACACACACACACACACACACACACACACACACACACACGATCCAGCTAATTAGACTGCACACATGCAGTTTGTGTTAATGACATCTGCAGATATTTTCACCTTTCAATGTAAAGTGTGGGTGTTTGCGCTGTACACATCTCTGCCGTCACTGTCACTTTTCTGCTTCACAGTGTGTTTGTTCGTTGATGTCCCAAATGTCCCCTGCGGCAGGGTTTCTAAGTTTGCCATTTCCCTTGCTGACAGAGGGTGTAAGTGTGAGAGTGTTATTCCCTCAATGTGTGTGTGTATGCCGTGGAGCCAAGTGAGCATCCAACTCAGAGGAGGTGGGTTTCCTGAAAGTCAGCGTTCTCACAGTCGTAAAAACCCCCTGTCCCCACCAGGTCAGGCCATAAAACATAGTATCAACATACGACTGCATTAACACATTCCTTACGGGAGATTAGAAGCAGGGATGGTCGTAAATGTCAAAACACAGAATAAGGTTAAAATATCTTAGGAGTAAGACAGAAATATTCCCTTACAGTGCTATATTTACTGCAGGAAACAAACGCTGTGTGAAGTTGTCCTGCCTTGGGAATGTTTATCGTTTTTCCAGTTTAGATTTAACCACGCCCGCTTTTGCATGAATGCAACTCTGCACCAATGTGTCATGGGTGTGTAAAGAGAACGAGCCGGTCCCATGTTAACCGGGCTGAAGTAATATCCAACCCGGTATCACGGCAAGACGTGAACATGTGACGATTTACCATGCTGGGAGACATGAAGATGTCACGATTTCGTCCCTTCAAATGTGACAGTTACACGGTATTGTTAACCCATGTTAACCAGTGGAGAAATAACCGGAAATGCCAAGCAAATGCTACCC
>NW_011366095.1:0-7583 GCF_000735185.1 Notothenia coriiceps | reverse complement strand
AGTCCGACTGGTGCTGCGTCATTGCGTCATCGTTTGCATCATGACGTAACCGTTTGCGTGCCTGCTTCATAAAGCCAAACCACGCGGAAACCCCTCACAGCTGACACCGACAACAATGGCCGATTGTGCTCCAGCTTCCTCTGTACCTCTTCGGAAGACCAGATTCCCAGTAGGTAGCTGGTCTCTTCAGTAGACCACTGCTGCTTGTTAAGTTTTTCCATCGTTGTGTACAAACTGGATAAAACGCCTCCTTTTTGTTGTTGTTCAGGAGTTGATCCCGCCCCTGCCCCTGCCCCCGCCTCGACGTAAGCGTGACGTATGTGGTGCTTTTGCTCTGGCCGGACAATTTTTTGGTGCTCGAAATGAACCGGATTCCGGAGCTAAGAGGCTGCTCCGCTGCGGTGTGAAGAGGAAAACCCGGTGCTTTTCAAGCTCCAGCTCCGAACCGGCCCTGAAACACCGTTGGTGTGAATGAGGTATATAAGAACTGGATACAGCGTGGGAGGCGGGGTCTCGTTCTTTCCTATGAGAGCTGCTCATTAGCGCATGAGAACAAAATGGCCCAACTTTTGAGAGATCAATGCATTTGAGTTGATTTTTTCTTTCTGTAATAAAATGTGGTCCTCCAAGGCTGCAATCTGAATCATCACTCACCTTGGATATCATTTGTTACTTTTGTATTTTGCATTTATTGGAACATATCTGTGATACAAAACAGTTTGTAAGGGAAGGTGTTCACCCTGAGATCTCAATTACTGTGCAGCCGTTGACAGTGTCTGCCTCCACCTCCACCTCTAGGTTTGCCAAGGCGACTTCTGGGAGAATGAGTATAGTTTTAACACTCCTAGCCTCCACACTCTGCTCCTCTTCCTGGTCACAGTGTCGATCAGAGGTAGGGTCATAGTGAAAGAAAGGACTAACGATCATGTGATTGTTGTTCTTGTTTTCGTTGCCACAACCAATGTGATTTTGCTTTTTCGCCTGTATGTGTCTGATCACGAGTACACTGCATATGAGCAATATCAGCAAGCAGGACAAGACGATAACAGCTGCCTTCAATGTCCTGACAAGAGTGCTAGGGTCCTGAACCTGGACGAAGTACTGGACCACCGTCTTCCGGTGCACTTTACCCTTTACTGTTTCCACTGTCTCACAGGTGTAAATGCCAGACTCAGAATAGGAAGGTCTGATGATGAGTCCCAGGCTCAGTACAGTGTGTCGGGGACCTGGAAGGAGGATTCGGTCCGAGAGGCGCCAGCTGATTGGGAGGTTTGTTTCAGGGGAACATGGAAGGAACTGCGCTATCCTGATGTTCAGGTGGACAATGGGATGTTTCTTTTTCACTGAGGAAGATTACACCAGATCACCAACAGACTTGTTGCATTTCTATGTTTCCTAAGGATTTTTTTATGTGTCTTATCATATGAATAATCTGTTATCAACCGTGAACCATAATTTCAATGATAAAACATTTATTATTGTTTGACTTACAATCAGAAATGGGGCACATCTGGAGGTCTCCATCAGTCAAACTCTGAATTCTGCAAGAAGAGAAAATATTTCTTTCTAATGGACAGCAGTGTAAAACTCCTCCAGATTTATAGAAGCCATTAAGAAATGATTGTACTTTATTAATTTGCATCTTTGAAGTTAATTCTAGCATTTCGGTCACAACATTTATTTTTTCCATCTTCATGCATCACAGCTGGTTCAAGAAAAACACAAGATGGCAATGGACAAATGCCAAACTAAAGTCTTCTAAACCGTAGTCCACACACCAATTAGTAACTTCATGGTGATTATACAGTCTATGGTAATAATTGACTATTGAAAGTAAAACAATATAAGAGTTTCATTTACATAGACTTAAGAAATGCGCCGACAACTGACACACACTGGCCGCTGATCATGTCCCAGCCACAGTAAGGGTCTCTGGCAATAAGGCAGTCATCGCATGATGTGTAGCGGCTACAGTCCCTTACATTAACTTGAACAGCAACGCCATTGGCACCACCGTACAATTGGCCCTACAGAAACAAAAGTTCAGGACTGAGTTTAGAGACTCCCTAAAAGTTGTTCAAGTCTCAAGGAATTTCACATTTTTTGATTGGAATTTTGAAACAACTCTAGGGACTTGGGCCCTACTGTTTTGGAAGACAGCTGGAGAAAGTTGACAGGCTGAGGAGTTGGAAACACTTGCAGCTCCTCGATGATGCGGCCTTCCTCACCATCAAACCTCACTGCCTTCTGAAGCCAACCAGAGTCTATTGGAGATGAATTACATGGATTGAATAAACCAAAGCATGTGTGTTATTGGGTTGGATACAATGTCTGCACAAGCTTGTTGCATACCTGTGCCAATAAACATCACTTGATGCAGTTGTCCATCAAGTGATGTGACTTGGTCAACTACAATTTTGGAGAAAAATGTCCCAATGCGGACCAACAGAGGCTTGCCAGTGATCGGTGTGACAGCCCCTTCCATCAGAGGGTGGTTCTTCACAAACAGCAGGGTTTTGTCTGAGAAGTCGAGAGAGGTCATCACACCTTCCGCCCGCAGTTCATCGTTAATGCACTGAAAGAACGAGACCGAAACAAATCTATTTGATAAACCCTATTAATTATGTGATTTATTGTTCTATGCTTGATACTTACTGAACCAGGGTGAGGGAATGGCTCCTCTCCTGTGTATGTGTCCCAGCTCCCAGTATCACTCTCAGTCAAAAACCTACCACTGAACACCCGGCTAATGTCGGAGAGCTTGTAGGCACAGACAGCAGACTGAATGCAAGCACCTGAGGACTCCCTGTGACAGACACAGAAAGGATTTCCAGGTATTTTCTATTTCATTTTTCATGTATAACTTAATATATACTCTTTATACAGTCCAAGCAATGACTTACGAGTTAATGGTGAACGTGGCATAAAAGATGCTCTCCCCCCAGTCTTTTTGGTCTTGGAGAAGGAACGCGTCCTGGACCAGGGATGGGGAGCCAACATTGCCAAATGGACAGTCCAAATGGACCTTTAAGAAAGAAGTCCATTTTCCCTGCAGGGTCCTTTGGCCCCCCATGTCACTCTAAATAATCGTTATGATTACCATTAGCTTAATTTTCATTTATGGATACGTTGAGCTATAGTGCAGGTTTTTTAAGTTTCTCAATCGGATGAATTTGCAGACGGACCTTACAGACACGGGCAATTCTTGACACCTGTATGTTGCCATGACGTTCCTCTACAGCGTTCTCAGTGAAGAACAACACAACAAAGTCGTCTATACCGTGCTCACTGTTTTTGCTTGCTTCAACGAGGCTTAAGGATATCATGGTAGGCTCTAAAAACGGAAGCATAAAAGGTCGGAAAACAAAAGACTCAAGTCTGTACGATGATGAACAGAATAAAATGTTGCATGATTCTGTTTAGTATGTAAGAGCAACTTGCCATTGAACCAGGAGAGTAACATTTCAGTCTTGAGAGGGTTCAGTCCATGTCTCTGAAACACCAGTTCTGTGCCAAGAAAGTTTGAGGAAGTGGCCGAGTATAAAGTGTTTCCTGTCAAGTTAAAACAAAACAGTTGTGCGTCATTATTTTTGTCAAAACTCTAACAAACGTTGCATTTTTTCTGACCCTAACCTTATTACAACCAGATCGTTATCTCAGGAAAACAGTCATACAAAAAAACTGAAACAAAGTGTTAGAAAATCTGTAAACAGTTATGTACTTACCATTCATTAGGGTGGCAAAGTGTTGGTGAGGGTCAAAGGGAACTTTCCCCCTACTCACCTGCTGATTTCCCTCAAGGGACACATTTCCATTTGTGAAAGTCTGTTGAAGCAAAGGTTAATGTAGTGGGACTCCAAGTCATCCATCAGTTTTCATTTCTTATTGAGCACAAGGGAAAAGTATACCCTGGCTTTGCCCAACTGGGACAAAATCCACAACCTATAAAGTGTTACAATCAACACTTTTTTTCATGACTCTAGTTGCTAATCCAACTATAAACAACTGACTGGCAAAACAAAGACTTGGCCTAAATATTAGCTGGCTACACCAGGCCCTCAGAAATATTGACCTTTGACCTCAGTCGCAAAATGGCAGTCAGACCAAACACCGAGATGTTCCAAAATGTCTCTCATAGTTGCCACAGTTCGGCACATTTACATACCTTCTTATTGCCAGTCATCGTAGTCATTGAATCTTTTTTGATATGATTTGATCAGAAACATTAATTGGAAGTTTATAGACATCGCTTAATCCAATATAACTACTTAATTAAACAGAAACAGCACACAACAAAGCACCTGCCTTCATAATCTCAGTATATTAAATGTTTTGAAAGTTAAATAAATTGACTTACCAAGTAGTCACATGCAGGGTTGAAAGCATTTGTCCCGCACACTAGCATTTTACCATCCTCCAGTGTCTGTAGAGTCCGAATTAAGTTATCACATTCCTGTCGCAAGAACAAAAGTGATTAAAATGAAACTTTATAACCTGGGATGTTGGGAAATATTGCGCTTACTTGCATTTTACTTCTCAGCATACCTTAGTGTCCTTTCCTTTCATTTGACAGAGGGCCTTGTCTGCTGAACTGACCGTCCATTTGGCCTGGAAGAAAAGAGAATACGGGATGACCAAGAACATCTTTAATACTTAATATAAGTGCAAATATAAAGAATTATCGATGTATAAATAGTTCAAATAGTACGTGATTCTTATGCCAGCAGATTTGTTGAAAGCCGTGTTATTTATTTTGTTCTTTTTTTGGTGTGGTATGTACAAATCTGAAGGTCTTACCTCACTGGTCTTTTGGGTGATGTCATCCAAGTTGAGTGTGAACACTTTCCCTCTGGCTCCGACCACAAGCTGGCCGATATCATCTCTTATCATCAAAGAGCTCAAGCTGCTAAAACCGGACTCTTCGAACTGCTTTAAGTTCATGTCTAAACCACAGAAAAATACAGGGAGCTGAAGGTGTTCAGATCTATTTATGCTCAAACAGTTCAGTTGTTCAATGTTCAATTGTCCTACTGTATAGCCTTTAATTTAAATGTATTTATCTAAGTATCTAGGACAAAAAAATCAATGCGATTTTATTATTGGATTTTGGTATATTGCTGAAAATAAGCTCTGTGGCAACGCATGACATGTTTGGTTCAGCAGGATTATCTCCACAAATAAACTACACTTCATGATTTTTGAAAAAGAAATTCAATCGCCAGAAGTAAAAAGCTAACCTTAGGTTATAAACATAATTAAATTACGGTTGCGTGACTGCGCATCAGCACCGCTAAGCTAAGGCAGACTTGTGTTGGCGTGATGGGATGGCGTTCAGTAGTGTTATTTAGTCACTTGTTAGCGAACGCTGTTTTTAATGACGCAAAGACGCTTCAGATATTCACAAGTGGGATATTTACTGTATATTGTATGTGGTGGAACAAAATATGAAAATCTTGTAACCTTATGTTAGCCACAGACCTTAGTTCAGACTTCTAACAACAAACACATTAAAAAAAAAAAGCTGACATCTAGACGAGGGGAACAGGAAGTGGTAAAATGCTAACTAATGCCCGGTGTTAGGACTCATTCCTGCCTAACTCTACAATCTACAGTCTGTATGTGGCTATGGCTAAGGGGGGTAAAAGTGATAATCTGCCAATTATGGGATCACTGGTGCGATCCCGAACCCTGCAATCAACATGTCAAAGTGTCCTTGGGCAAGATGGTAGACATGAACGTTTAAGTGTAATAAGTCCCTTTGGATAAAGGCGTCAACTGAATAGCATGTAATGTTTTCCCTTGGCTACTATACCTCAAAACTGTTACTGGTAGTGGATGTGTATTTTGTTAATTGTATGTCTGTTGTAGTCATACTGTATATTCAGCATGTCTTGTAACAATACAGTGTCATCATTGCTCGCTTAAAATTACCATCTGTAGTCTAAATGTACAAAAGTATATGCCTTACCTTGGAAAGAAACACTCCTGCGGGGTTTGTTGCTTACTGTAAGGCTTTCACCGATGATGAGGAGGAAACAACAGAGCACCACAGGATGTCTCATCATAACCTATACGCTGTAGTACAGTAGGTCAATAAAACATACAATTTAGATCAGATTTCTGGCAGATATATTAACTCTCATAGCAATCATTTATCATAGCAGTGACTCAGCATGCAACAGGATTATGTAATAAGGACACACAAAAAGGTGTGTTGGTGTATAGACTGCCTGAATATGCTTCATGAAAGGTAGGATTCCTTCTAAATAAAATCTCTGATCCGACGACACATTTTTTATAATAACTATCTTTACTATAGATAGATAGATAGATAGATATAATTGGAGGGATGAAACCCTCTTTAATGGACACACGTGCAGATCTTCCAGAGGTTGAAAAAGTACTCAGATCTTATACTTAAAAGTAGAAGTACTAGATTCTAGGAATATGATAAACCCTATTACATGTAAAAGTCCTGCAGTCAAAAATGTGACTCAAGTAAAAGTACAAAAGTATCAGCATCAAAAATATACTTAAAGTATCAAAAGTAGAAGTAGTGATTGTGCAGATTTGGTCCATTTCAGAATAATATGATATGTTTTATAATTATTGATGATTAAAGTGTTATCAAAGCTGGTAGAGGTGCAGCTAGTTTTAATAACTTTGTATACAGGGTAGCTTGTGAATTTACTCCAGGTGGAACTAAACTCTGATTTAAGAGTTGATTATATTTCACATCATTAAGCACATCTGTAAAGTAACTAAAGGCAGTGCTTGAATTGGGCCGGTACTCACCGGTACGCAGTACCGGCACTTCTGATTTTTACCCATGTGGTACCGGCACTTCTTACTGAGTACCGGCAAGGTGCAAGGTGCCGGTACTCAGTAAAATGCCGGTACTCAGCCGCCGGCAATATACTTCTATTTCGTATATGGCTTCGCCCTCTAAGGCTATCGCTATTGGGTAATCCCCCTGCGCCCCCGAGCAGCACTGAAACACTTGTAGTCCACGCCCACCCGCAAGGTGGGCCCCACCCTCGGGCCTCCTTCCGGTATAAATAGGAAGGTGGCCCGGCAATCAGCTCCCTCTTTTTTCAAGCAAACCAGCACAGTTACTGAAGCACAGCAATTGAGAATCATCATGAGCAACAACTGCGTCCGTGGTTGTCCCCAGTGGCGGTTCTACGAGGTGGCAGGGGGTGGCAGCTGCCACCTCAGAAAAATGCCTTGCCACCCCAGCTGCCACCCCATTTGGCAGCTTTGTTTTGAAAGAAAAGTTGTGGCTCATCGGACATTTATGAGAGAAAATCTCTAATGTCCGAGTGCAAGTCAATGCAGCACAAGACGCGAGCCTTGTAACCCCTCCCCCCCCCCTGGCGCGAGCTTGGAAATCTGATTGGCGGCGATTTCATTTGAACGGGAGGACAGCGCAAAACGAGAAGCATTTCTGATACAAGTAGACAGAAGGAATGAGGTATTTGCGGTCAGGGTATGGCTGGGGTAGGCTACAGCCATACCAATAAATGGCTTAGCCCCACCATGAACAATGATGTTAAAGTAAGCAAAATAAAGTCTGCCAACTC
>NW_011366094.1:0-5059 GCF_000735185.1 Notothenia coriiceps | reverse complement strand
CTACAGTCGTCCCACCCGACCGACCTACACACAGATCAGCTCACAGCATCCCACCACGGAGAAGATTAAAGGGCCAGTGTGTAGGGTTTAGGGGAACATAAATGGAATATAATTAGCGTTAAATCCCCTGAAACTAAGATATATTGTGTTTGTGTTACCTTGGTTACCCTTTAAATCAACATCATGGATGTATAAAGACACCTGTTGGAGAAGAGCCCTGTTCATTCCTAAGGAAGCTACTCAGTGGTGCTCTGACTCTTGAGACCAAAAATACCCAGATCTAACAGGGATCTCCCGTAAGCCCGGCCACAAATCCCCTGCGTCATAGCCTTGGCTCAGTCAGTAAAATGAATGGAGGAAGAAAAATAACCCTGGATTCAGCTCTCAGCACCTTTTAACAACTTTTAGGACCTACATGTACAGATTAAAAAATGTGCTATTCAAGTGTTCAGGGTAGATCATTTAGCTGAAAAAGTCATTTTGGGACCAAATGAGCCCCACATATTGACACAAAGGTGTAGTACCAGCGTTTGGCCACTGCTGACATTTGCTGCACTGTCTGCCTCACTTCCTTTGGCCTTAAGCTACACAAGGTGATAGTCCACCCTGTTTCTGAAGTGCACTGTTTTTCCATAGAGGCCCAACAAGGCAACGCTATAAATTGCCACCAAATTCAAATTATTTGAACTTTGACCTTGGTTGCCATTGACATTTCAAATAACCAATGAAACATAACAGCTGTATGTGACATGGCTACTTTTAGATGACGAATAACTACGCTCTGCTCCATATCTCGACTAAGCGAATGTCTTATCATGTGAATGCAGCTTTAGACACACACACACACACACACACACACACACACACACACTCCATCTGGTTTTGCTGTTTACAGAAGTATGTGAAACTCAACTGTCCCTCTTTCCAAATACCACTCACTAGATATTACCTCCCATGGAGCGATAAGCTGTTCCCTTCTAAATCCAACATGATGAACAAATGTTGGTTTGCTCGTCGAGCGAACAGAGTACAGAACCAACTGGGTGCACTCCTCATTTTTGGCCAGTGCCAAATGAGCGCCCTTGTAGCCAAATAAACATGTTCTCAGTTCATTAATACGATCCTTTTAAATATGCAAGCAAACCAGTCAGAAGGAATTCACGGCAATTACTTAGCATAAGATATGTTTTAAAGGGGGCCTTAAGAAAAAAAAGAGTTTGTTAGAGCTTCGGTATGTATTTATATCATATATATATTATATATTATTATTATATATTTGGGTACTTGTGAAATAAGACAACCCGTTCGATTATTTTCAGAAAACATTCAATATTTTTGCAATATTGATTGTATTATTGAAGTATTTAGTAAAAATTGTATTAGTTATTTTCTTCGCAATAAAGCCTATAAGTAATCAGAGAACATCAGCCTATATTTGAGTATCACCAATTACTGCTTAATAACAACCTTTGCAGTCTGTCTTAAAGAGACAGGCGCTAAAACGGATTGTTTATGTTAAAAGGTAAATAAAGTATATTGAGACAGCCAGTCCGAGAAAGTCTAATGTTTTTTCTTCAAATTAAAGCATGTAAACACTTTTTGATAGAAACCCAAAACATAAGTATGAACCAAAAAGTGACCATACAGTAATTTGCCGCCTTTAAGGGCTAGCTTATCACTAAATGATGTTGACTGCTAGATAAAGAGTTTAAGATGCATCGCAAATTCATAAAATATATCTTCTTTGTTATACCTCTCTATCTCTTGAAAATCTGTTTAAAAAATAACTCACATACAACTCAGAATGTATGATTAAACGCCCTTGTTAATATGTATTCCACAAAAACAATGTACTTTTCAGCGAAAAATAAGCAAGCCTTTTGGATTTCTTCCAATTCTGCATTTCAGTCTCGCACAGATTTGACCTTCCAAGCCTGCTTTATCAGTGAGGGCAGGCTGTGACACCACCGCTGCATATCGGCTCTCTATTTTGGCTTGGTTCATTAATAATGTCAAACATCATGGAGCCTGATGAGCACCATTCACTATCCTACAACACCTATCTAATCCAGTCTATTTGTATTCCCAGCACTGATATTATATTCGGCAGGCTCCGGTCTAGACAGGGGTCTTACTGCAGTCACGTGGAACAATTCCTCAGAAGGAAAAGGGCAATTCAATATGAAATGAGATTTTGTTTGCTCCACTTTTTTGTCTGACTCCACTTTGATCAATAAACAGGTACTAACCTAATCGAATTTGAGGGAGAACAGGACGAGGCTTATGATAAAACCGTGTCTAAAAGGGGGAAAAAAGTACTGCATTGTAAAATGTAGAAGAGAGTAAGTAAACAAAGCTGAAGTGCAGGAAATGTTCTCTAATTCCAACATTTTATGTTTGCCTTAACTTGTGCCAAATCTGCAAAGATTTTGCCAACAACACAAAGAACCCAAAAGCTGCTGATGTCCTTGCTCAGCTGAATCTATAACCAACAAAGGCAGTACAACACGCCGACTGCGTGGCTTATTGAAACACATCTCATTATATCAATTTAGATCCCAAGCCTTTTCCCTTTCACTTGAGAGAACCTATTGATTTGTGCCACTAAAGCACTGAGGGCCTCAAACGGCCTCTCTGCGAGTCGCTGTCCTTTCAGCACCACTCGGTGAGAAAGAGAGAAAAGCAAAGAGAAAAAAAAGGAAAAGTAGATCTCTCCCAAATATTCCTCCCTTTCATCCGGGTGTGAAAAACAATCAACACTTCTGGGGCTCGCTCATGCCAGGCAGGGGCCCCGGCATTCGCACTCTCAAATTAAGGAAATTAAAAACCACTGGTCCGCACCACAAACTCGGAATTATCCCATTCACAATTGCAAACACACTCTATGGAAACTGGAGGATTGGAGGGTGTATGTGTGGGTAATGACAGTGTAATTTGGTCTGCTTGGGCCGGGTTGGACTCACCGGCAGAATGACCCCGGTTGGTGGCATCATGGTCACTGTCGCCCTGTTCGCTGTCGCCATGCCCGCTGTCTTTGGAGCTGACTATGTCTGCCTCTTGGAATGCAGAGCTGTAGGAGGTGGGGGAGGGAGGTGGTGTCAGAAAAAACAGAGATGAGAATAATGGAAGGGTCAAAGACAGAGGTCAAGAGACAATATTAAGAAGGGAGGGGTGGAAGAGAGGAGAGGAGGATTAAATGAGGGGGCAGAGAGAAAGAGAACCAGAAATCAACACCGCGTTAATACAGTCACGGTGGCCGTCAAGAGGCGAAATTGGATGTTTCACATGGCATGTAATGAAATCCAGCATTAGAGGTGTAATAGGCCCTGCTCTGTTAGTTATGGGACAGATGCCAAATTGAAGATGAACGTTATGGAGACATTGGGAACCATGTAGCCTCTCAAAGCCACAATTAACGATGCAGAGTATACGGGACTCACACTGATGGATGTAATATTCAATTTTATAGATCTGTGAATAGCCTGAGCTCCATGAGGCCTATTGGATGTTACAGGTCCTGGTGTGAGGCTCATAGGCTCGGCATGTTGGCAATAATAATATGGCGTGTGTGTTTGTGTGTAAGTGCTGAGATGTGTGCTTTTGAATACCTGTTGACACGTCTGGGCCGGTCCACCAAGTAGCTGAGTTCTGCTCGTTGGTGTTTCGTCTAGAAAAAACAAACACATTTGATTACAGTTAATGCTAAATACACACATTAACAAATAAGCAGGGTATATACAGCAGTATACTACAGCAATAGCAATACTACAATGTGAAAATTCTCAGTACAAGTATAAATCCAAAAGTATACTCATCATGCATACAATCCCATTTGCGCATTACATTATAATTATTGATAGATCAATTATCACTTTAATGATGCATCTAGTTAAAATGTGGCTAATTTGAATGTACTGCTTGGTAGCTTAACCCTCCATTATTCATCATTATGCATTAATTATTAATCATCCAAAACTGTAATGTAACTATAGCTGTCAAACTAAATGTAGTGGAGGATATTTGCTTAAACATATAGTAGAGCACCTCCTATAAAGAAGATAAACTCAAGTACAAGTACCTAAACATGCTACCTTAGTAAATGTACTTAGTCAAATTCCACCACTGACTTTCATCCTCATACATTGGCTGTCAACGCGTTAACGGTGATGGAATGAGCTAGGAGGAGGAAGGAGGAGTGGGGTGGGGGCGTCAGTGCGCGCATCCACTCGGTGAGCGAGTGGGCGAGAGGAGACGGGAGCAGGGGAGAGTGGGTTAGGGGAGGCGACTGAATGCGTAAATGATTGAGCCGCGCGACGCTGAGACTGAACAACCTTTGTTCACGGTGCTGCCGTGCAGGCTCGTGCGCGGAATACTTAACGCGCAGCAAAGGCAATGCTGTGTGTGACTGGCTCTACTCCAGCCCTGCAGCGCAATCAACACAAAAGCTCCACAAAAAAAGTCCACAGCTCCCCCAAGCAGAATGCACACAAAACAGCGCTATCAAGTCCCCCTACTCTTCATGCTGATACGAGCAGCCCAAACTTTATAACCTAATAAGATTAAGAATATATCCGTTGCAAACGCCTGTTCTTTATGAGGGTAAGCTAATTAAGGCTGCTGATGTAATCTAACTGTCTTGCAAGCATCTTGGCAATTATCTAAACTCAAATGAGGGTAACACTTTACAATAAGGTACACAAAATGTGCTCATGGTCTGAAACACATTGCCATTCGGGTCAACCAGATATTGAAAACCCAAGTCAGAGGTTTTAACTTTTTTTTGTTTATGGATTTGTTTCAACTGAACACAGAATAATCCCTTCCAACTCTGGTTCGACAGTAAAATGATCAGCAGCGTATACCCAAAAGTCAAACTCCCTGTCACACTCAGCCTTTTGCGCACGACTCCAAAGGTTGATCTGATAGAACCACTTCTGCGAATGAAGCCAAAAGGCCACGCAAGATTCGAACATTGACATGTCCAATCACCATTACGCATGACAATTATTAAAAGGCCACCGAGCATGACAGCCAAGTCAATAGCAGATACACCCCCCCC
>NW_011366093.1:21252-29021 GCF_000735185.1 Notothenia coriiceps | reverse complement strand
TACACATTACACACATATCATACATGTAACGGTCATGTACTGTGGACACACACACATATCATACATGTAACGGTCATGTACTGTGGACACACACACATATCATACATGTAACGGTCATGTACTGTGGACACACACACATATACATGTAACAGTCATGTACTGTGGACACACACACATATCATACTGTACATGTAACGGTCATGTGCTGTGGACAGTACCCACAGGAGAAAATCCGGGTGAAGTGTCTTGCCCAAGGACACAACGGCCTGGCGCAGTGGCGGCGGGGCCGGGTTTCGAACTGGAGTTCCCCAACGCCAACCTTGATCTGATGATCAGCGCACAGCCCACTGTGCCACTCCATCCCTGAATGCCACTAAATATTTTCTTAAAGTGTAATTCCCGCTTAAAAGTTGAGCTATAATTATTTATGGATTAGCTGATAATAGTTAAATTAATAAACAACTACTTATTTACTTACTACTTTTGGTTTGAGTCTTTTATTTTAGGAAATAAAGCTTAAAGGGTAGTAAGCTTGACCCCCTTTCCTGTAGTGTGAATAGGTTTCCGTGCTGTAGTGTGAGTAGGTTTCCGTGCTGTAGTGTGAGTAGGTTTCCGTGCTGTAGTGTGAGTAGGTTTCCGTGCTGTAGTGTGAGTAGGTTTCCGTGCTGTAGTGTGAATAGGTTTCCGTGCTGTAGTGTGAGTAGGTTTCCGTGCATGTAAATGGTCTGCTGAGGCTAAAATCCCTGTGTTGCCTTCAGGGGGTTTCTCTCCCACACAGAATGTGATTCTGGGTCATTTTGTAGTTCATTTACACATCCTAAAAAGCAATATATAGACAGCAGAGCTTTTTAAAATAAAAAATCAGTCTGATCACTTGTGTTTCAGTGCCTATAAAAAGGTTGCCAAAACCAAAAAAGATATTATCCAAATGTAAGAAGTGTCTGTCCTCCAGAAAGGCTTCTCTGAAACCACCTCTCTTGGATAATAATCACCACTGAGCTGAGTGTGTATGTGCGGTAGCAACATGTGCCAGACTCATAATTATGCCCGTCAAGGAGCAACAGACAAAACCAAAGTAACAAAGAACCTTCTAAATCCTCATTAATATTCAAAGCAGACCTACTGTAGCCTCATGACTCCCACGAAGGTTGAGACGGAGCCTCGGAGAAAATATCCAACAAGCTCTATGAACCACAACTCCCCTCTGAGGTCAGGCCAGCTTTACAATCACTGACAATCACCATGGACAAAAATACACTTTATAGAAAAAACATATTAACAATTTAAATCATTTTTAACAATGTTATATTTCCATTGCCTTCATTATGACTCATACCTCACTGTACAGCAAATACAAGTTCAATAAATGTAGTTTAAAGTCTCATATATGGAAGTAACTATAGGGGTAGTGTAGTGCCTGCTGTGTAAGCATGATGGGGATTTACACTTTCTTAGACTGGATTGAAAACTAAATAATAAATATTTGTATGCATACTATAAGTACATATAGAGAAAGTAATGTGTGGAAGGCCTGAATTAAAAAAAATAATTCTCAAGATTTTCAAGACCTTTGAAAACGCAGAGTAGATGCACTAAAGTGACATAGCAGAAACATGTAGCACATATATAATGCAACAACCCTGCAATACAAATGTTTGTGAAACTAATGTGTAAGCTTTGCTAAAGGGAATGCAGAATGCAATACACCAGCTCCATACTAATGAGAACATACCAGACAGCACTACAGCGTGCAAAATGACATTAAAGGTCCCATGTCATGCTTTTCCGGTTATAACCCGTCCCCTTGTGTGTTATGAGCTTTTTATGCATGCAAACAGTCTGCAGAGTCTCAAACCCTCAAAGTACATCCTGTAGCGAGTTAAACTCTAACACAGAAAAGATCTGTCTATGCTGCCCCAGAACGCCTCGTTGGAGATTTCTCTTTTTCCATTTTTTACTTCTTGTGTATAGTGACGTAACGTAACGGGTTAGGGATTGGTCCATTTGGACTTAAAAAGTTGAGCTATAATTATAATTCCATTTGGACCAATCTGCGGAGCCGTTACGTTCGGACTTCCTCACACACACATACTCGGCGGGACGTTGCGAGGCTCGCTGCTGCGAGGAGCGGGACACTTTGAGCTAGCTCACTGGTGTGGGGTCGGCGAGACGGCGAGACAGCGAGACACCGCGGAACTCAGCCTGGGCACACACACAAACTCCCAGCCAGGCTGTGGGTGTGTGTGTGTTCGGGCTGGTTTCGCTGTGTCTCGCTGTCTCGCAGTGTTTCGCTGTCTCGCAGACGGCCACTGGGCTCACAGGGAGGGGGGGGGCAGGAGCTCCAACAAGCCGTTTAGGACAGAGAGTGAATACACATACTATACAGAGATGCTGTATGAGAAACCAATGTGAGTTTGGAAAATTGCACAATGTAAATCTATTCTAGTAGACCTCAACAATGGAATTATGATCAGTAGAAATGGCCATGACATGGGACTTTTAAGGTGACGTTAAGGTCCAGGACTTCCGTGCATTGTATTTTGAGAAGAGTGTCCATAACCCTGCTTTTGGTAGTGAGGGAGTGCTCTATTATTGATGAGAATCTGTGTGTGAGGTTGGGCAGAGGGAAAATAGTGTTTGGCTGGCAGATACACTTCGGGTGCTGTAGTTAACATTTGGTCAGGTATTGAACACATTGTTTAAACAGTATTTCAAAATAAGCTGTAATTTTATGGTCAAAACACAGACATCTTTTTAAACTATGTTGTGTCGGTTTGCTTATCATATTATTGACTTGTCATTTGAGTAATATTTGTTCACTTGATTTGTATTTAAGGAACTCAAACTGCAACCAATTCAGCTCTGGGTTTGTGGACTTTCATACAAACAAATCGGACACAATTAGAATCAGCCGTTTGTGAGGGCAGCTGGTGATAAGGGGGGTTTGTTATACAACTGTTAGTTCACCTGAGGGTTCAAACAGTGGCTGCACAAGCCCTCAGTGGCCGTGTGAAGGTGAGGGCCCTGCTCAAACCAACAAGTGTGAGCCTTTGCTCTTCTGCATAGGCTTTGCAGCCTGGTAGAACTTGATATCAACCTGTAATATGCATCTTCTTACTACTTTCAATTTGATGCAAGCACGCTTACAGTATTGCACGGAAATCCAAAAATCTAGAGAAAAAAAAAAGCTGTATCTTCTACAATCCTCAACACATTGCAGCAGCTCCAAGACGTCTACTTGCTGCCGCTTGTAAGCTGGTGGGAAAGAAGCTAGAGATGTGTGTGAGCCTTTTCATTGATGAAAGTTGGATTATAAGATTGTAAAAGCCAAAGATTTACTGGCTTTGGAAATTGATACTGAGGCAAATGTTGCATTTGAAAAATCTTCAGACAAAACGTTTGTGCAAGAGAGAAATGTGTTAACTTGATCATGGAAATGAATGATTGGCTCTGAATGGCAAGCATAAATCAATTATCCATAAAGCTGACTTCAGTAGTTTTACTGACCGAGTGAATATCCAAATTATACTACAAACGTAATCATCAAATGAGGCTGCGGTCTAATCTCAGGCCTTAAATAAGTCAGTCTGATGTCTGTAAAGCTCTAAGCACCCGACGGACTAACAGAATGAGTCATTTCCTGCCTGCAGACACAAGAGAACAGAAATGGAGGGTTTCAGCTCATTGACCGGATATTAATGCCTGCTTCCGGTGATTTAGTGCCGTGGCCACCAGGTGATGGATGGGGACACCTTCACTGTGAACTCAAGCATTCGGCTGCTCCATTGCAAAGCAATTAGAACGTCACAATAGAGTCACTTTGGCTGCAGATCTGTCCAAGGGACCCCAGGTGGGCAACACGGAGGGAATTAAAAGACTAGTTAAGATGTGGACATTGTGTTGAGATGTTTGACACAAAAGGATGAAAAGAGGAGAGAGAATCCATACTCTTTGGCGGGAAAAGCTCTCAGGGTGAACGGATATATAGTAAGAGACTCAAATCCAAAAGAAAGAGAGGGAAAGCGCAACAATTGTTTTTTTATAAGTGTCGACATAAAAAAAAGAAAAGGAAGCAGACAGAGAACAGGAGGATAACATCAAGAAGGGTCAAATGTTAAAAAGGCACATAGCAGTGCAAAGGTATACGATTAATGCAAATTTATATATTTTCAAGAAATATTGTACTCACATATCAAGTGCATCGAAGAGCTGAATCAAACAGTTTTGTATTAAAGAAAATAGGACATAGACATCATTTGCAAATAGTAACACACCACCCCACCCTGTAAAACCCCTTTAAGAACGCAACACATTGAGGCTCGTCATTGAAAGCTGCACCAATGCCTGTACTCACAGCCAGGGGATAACAAATGTTCTTCTTAAATTATTCAAACATCAGAAACCTCTCCAGGCTCTGCTGCCGATCAATATTTTTACTTTTTATCCACTATATTTATTATCACATTTCAATTATTTTCCTCACTAGTTACTAAGATTCTGTCAAAACTAAAATGTACAACTACAGCTAAAACTGTTAGTCAACTGTATCAAACATATTAAATGTTTCTTAACAGTACACAAAGTTATACAACTGATATAATAAGTAATAGTTTAACAATGTCAGGGGGTATTTTATTACTTTTAGTACTATAAGTTAATCCCTCTGATTATGTCAACATGTTTTGAATAAAGCAGGACTTTAACTTTTGAATAGACTAGTGTCATATTAGTACTGTTATATAAGTAAAGCATCTGAAGACTTCCTCCACCCATGGTCTAACTGACTACATATGAATACAAATAAACGTGTGTGTGTGTGTATGTGTATGTGTATGTGTGTGTGTGTGTCAATTATCTCCCACTCAGTCTTTCCAACAACTGTAAACATTTCAATGATTATCAGAACAGCATGCCACAACACAAAGCTAATCAGAATCAGCCCCGCCCACTTAATTAAAACAATTAATATATTTCCCATGATGAATACAGAGAGGTTGCCAATATGTTTGAAGCCATTATGCTATTTCTTTTATAATATGGCCGCCATGGCAAGCGATAATCAAGGGTAAAATGATCATGATGTTCCTTGCAGAATAAACGTTATAATAACAGTTTGAAGCAACCATTGTGTGTTTGCCTCCTTTCCCTCCATTTTCTTTCCCCTCTGTTAGCTCCAATGCTGCATAACAAAGCATCTCAGCAGGACTCAATCCTGATTAAAAGCTTGAGTGACTTTCACTCCCCCACTTAGTTGCTACCTGAACTGCACAAAACAATTTTGTCTCAAACGTAAAGGTGCTGATATGGGGGGGGAGAGTGGAATACATGCTTTCAGTTTGGTTGATTCTGTGTGTCATGGAGGATTAACACTTTGCACATATGTATTCGCTGTGGGTGAAACATGTTTACATAACCTCCAGCTGTGAATGTGGTCGGTCTGAGAGGAAAGGGAGGCATTGTTTAAGGCAAAGTCAAACTTGTGGATGTTTGTCTTTCCAAACTTTTGGGAGAACAGATAGGGATGATAGGGAAATGTCTCATTCTGCTGCCCTTGCTTCGCACTGTTGAGACACTTTATGTTGTCCTTGAGGCAGAGAGTTGGAGCTGCCAGAAGTTTAAGAAGAATAAGCACTGACCCTCCAAACTTCAGCCATGACTTGCTTCACACTCTACAGCCACTCAATCATAACTGGAAGCCGTCCAGTAGAAGCCCGTAGCCAGATAGCTGTTGGCCAGCAGAGCAAAGAGGTGCTGGCTCAAGGGACCCACAAAGGCAGTGAGTAAAGAACAGTGGCAGCCTTTTACTTTGTCTTATCAGAATATCCCAGCTGGTCCAATCCTACAATCTGCTCTCCTCATAGAGGCAGAATCAGACATGTTGCAGTCCAATTGTTACAGCTGGTTTAAGTTCTAGTTAACTGTTCCCACACACAAATGTTAGGATTTGAAAAGCCATCGTCACAAAATGGCACAAACATACAGATACAAATGATACAAATGTAAATGCAGAACAATAAATAAGAGCAAGGAGCCCTCTGCCTGCTCCCATTAAACCAAACCAGAGCATCAGCTGGAGAGCACTGACACTGACACACTGACTAAAAGGCAGAACATGTCATTTATCACATGGTCCTTGTCCATGGTCATGTGTTGACTGTCAGTCAAAACACAAATAGGAAAAACAGACATGTGTTCAATCACTGGGAAAACTATAGTCATTGTAAAGCTTTTATGATAGTTTAGGAAGAACATTTACATTCTGAGAAATGAAAACATTAGGAAGGATTTCATGAAAAATTAATTACATTACATGTCACTTGTTAGACGCTTTTATCCAAAGCGACTTACATACTCAATACTGTGGACAATCCCCACAGGAGCAATTTGGGTTGAAGTGTCTCAGGGACACAACGACATGCTGACTGCAGTGGGGTTTGAACCTGTGACCCCCCTGATCCGAACACCAAGGCTCTAGTCCACTGTGCCACACGCCTCCTCAAATCCATAAATAAAATGGGAACTAATGACCAGATTGAAAAAATGGAAATTGCTTTCTTGTCATACCACTAAACAAATGAGCTGCGATTGAATTCATTATGAAAGATCAATTCTATTCAAAAAGGTTTGACTTATTCAAAAGACTAAATGAGTACATTGCCTTAGCGTCTCCTTGTGTTAGCTACAGTCCATTTTTCTTTTAGGTGTTGTGCATTTTTGTCTTTGACGCACTTAATATCAATCATTATAAATACTGCCAGTGTAAAGAAAGAGCCACATATAATAAATAAACCCTGTAACTAAATCGACAAGTGATATTACAAAAGGTTACTTGCATCATTGAAATGATCTTTTGTACATGAATGAAAGCCAGCCAAAGGTCTCATCATTATGAACACATTTAGTTTTCCTTTAAAGCAAAGGTTCACTTCAATGAAATGTAGTCGCCATGAGATAGAGGTGACACGTTGTATCACCCCCTGTGTTCTCCTCCCTATTAGAAGGTGAACCTTTCATACAAACCAGAGCACGGCAAGAGCCCCATGATCTGTAGACGCATACATTATTTGCATGAATGCACACATTTACCAATAAAAGAGCTGCCTCTCATAATATAAAATCCCATTTGGCAAATGGAGCCATGACAGAAAGAGGCCACAACAAACGTGTTTGTTTAGTAAGAAACGTGGAAGGTTTGTCGTCCTTCATATTTAGTTGCACACAGTACAGCAGAACTCGCCAGACGTCAGAAAATCCTGCAGTCAAGGGCGAAATGTCATGCTCAAGGGCATGGGCTCAAAATGAGGAATCAAATAACTCACTTTTGCTGTGTGTGTACCATCGTTACACATGTGCAATGTTTAACTGTAGAGCCGTCTAACCTCCAGGCAGCCTTAAGGCAACAATCAGCCTCAGCATGTTTACAAGAGACATGCCCTCTGGATTTATTTTGTGTCAACAGACATACAAACACGAGTGAAAACGAGCCCAGCGGACAGACCGGAGGGCTCTGAACCTCATTTCTGCTCATGGTCAGAATCAGATATGCTGCCATGTTCAGTGTGTGTCGTAGGAGCCACACGTAGAGTATTTTATGTGTTTGTTACGGCACACTTTTTGAGTCACTATAGGTGGTGGGCGTGTCTATTGGATTTGTGTGGTGACGTTTGCGGTTATATATCCGGTTGTTTTTACCTGCGCCCTTTGTCATAGATGGAGGGGGAGTGAGCTGGAGAAGGGGACATTTATTGCATTGACGCCGAATGCACGCT
>NW_011366093.1:10661-21207 GCF_000735185.1 Notothenia coriiceps | reverse complement strand
TGAAATTTCAACGGATTTTTTTTTTTTAAGTAGAACAGAACAAGTTTGAATTATTTTATTGAACAATTATTTGTTTAATTGAAGAACGGAAACAGGAATGTTGAGTTAAATATTACTCATCTGTGCATGTGATGGAGGAATGCACAGTGCCTATAGGGGGTGTGGTCTCAATAGCCATGCAGTGTGCTATGGCATGGATATTCAAGTGTACTTGAATGGCATCTGTTTGTTTTAGTCAAGATTATGATAAAATATACTTTCCCCAACTATATCTAAGTTCCCTATGAAGAACCAACCTTCAATTTAGAAAATTCCCAGTTTATTCCCATAAATTCCCGTTAATTCCTGTGGAAAGTTTCCATCTTTGAAAATTCCCGGAATTTTGCAACCCTAGTGGTAGCCAAACATCTCACAAGTCGTCGGAAGCTCCAACAGTTTAAACTAGGCAAGAATATGTCAAACATCATTTCAAGAACAAAATATTATCTAGTATTCAGACCATTATGATTACTCAGACATTAACTCTAAAAGCTATTTCAGCATCAACAGGACCTAACCACTATATAACAACATGCAGGGTTAAAACAATCACAGAACAGTAGGTGGACCAGGCATAAATATATAACATACATTTGTGATTAATCCCTGACAAAGTTGTCATTGTAAATGACAAGAAAGTACACCATCCAGAATCCAGGAGTGTTAAAGTACCCTGTCACACACGCCGACAAAAAAGTTAAGTTAAACCCTGCCTGCCTGCCTCCATCTAATCAGCACAGCGACCATGAGCCGTCTGCAGTTCTGCTCCCAGCCTCTCGCCTCTCATTTCTCTGACTTGTGGCCGAGTCTTCGCATGTCGATGTGCCTGGCAGAGGCCCAGGCAGAGGCCCAGGAGTCGATCCAGTGAATTCAAACCGGCCACAGCTTCATCTTTTTTTATCTCTTCTTTGCCTCAGTCCCTTTTCAGAGCAGTCTTGCCTTCAAATACCCCAAAGACACCAAAATACAGTATTTCTTGGAACAACTGCAGAAAAAAAAAAAATGTGAAAAACAATCTTGATTTGCATCTTTCTTTCTTTCTCTCGTGTTTGTGGCTCAACGTCGTAATTTGTTCCTTGTTCCTCCCTCTCACACACTCTCCTTAGACCAATGAGATTAAACAGTCAGTGGGACAGGCAGTCTGAGGTTGATGGTCCACTCCAAAACAACAGGATTGATGTCCCTCATCCCGCCCTGTCACATCTCCTGACTATCCGCCACACCACACACAGGGGAGCTAACCTTGGCAGTGACTCCGGGGACCGGGGCCAAGGCCGCCTCTCAGGATGGTTCAGAGGCAGAAAGTAATACAGCTGTAAGCCCTTGACTCGTCCCCTGGTGCTTACAACAATCTGATGCTTTCAGAGGCCATCCCTGAACTCATCAGGCAACACAGGTTTGCTAAAGTGGAGCGGATTAAGCCTAAGTAGAGTCACAGAGCGGGGAGAAAATACTGCCAATGAGTATTGTGCTGGGAACAAAATCAATTGCAACAACTTATTTAATGCCGGCCCTGTTTGTGAGAGATTATGATTTGTTATTAATGTGTGTGTGATGGTGGCAAAGCCAAGTGACTTTCATATAGCATTTTACCTAAGCAATAGGGCAACAAAATACAAACTCAATCTACCATTTTTTTGAGAGGAGATTTTCTCATTTTATGTATTTTCTAAAAGCTGCATTAATCCTACACACACACACACGACAACTCATGAACAAAGCTGAAGGACAAGCAGCCCTGAACAATCATCACCTCGTGAAGATTTTATAGCTAGCTCGGCTTCAACGTTAGGCATCTCAATTACATTTATCTGATGCTTTTACGCTAAGTGATTTACAATAAGTGCAATAAACTCTGAAGATACAAACTCAGAACAGCAAGAGACCTACAGGTACAGACGCTTCAAACAAGCCAGCGTAATTTTACATATTCCACTTTCTTGCAAATCTATTAGCTAACTATGTCAGTTGTTTGGTGAACCTTGAGAACCGTGGTTTGCTGTAGAAGCTGCCTGCTGCTGCTGCTGCTTGAAGTGGGATTGATGCGCGCTGTGAGAAGGAACAAGAGTTGGGTCATAACTCTTTTGGGGTTCATCATCACTAAGACAACCTCCACATTACACACGGTCATTGGATGCACATGGCGGTGCACTGGAGCTTCGGAATGGGATAATATGTGGGAGCAGAGTTAAGTTTGAGGTGAGGGAAATAGATCGGATGTGATTTCTGTCACACATGCATTCATCAAAAGCTTCCAGACAGCAGCTAACTCAAGGTTGGCATTTCATCCGTCAAATGTGCCAGAAGCCTAAATTCAGTCAGCTGTTTTTTTCAGACTTGGCTGGTATTTTGTGATATGGCATTCAATTCCCACCCCCCAAAAAAGAACGTTCAAGTGCGTGCATGTCGTTTTAGTTAGAAACTATAATGAATGAAAGGTGAAAAAGGGTTGTATAACATGTTAGAAATTAAACCTGTTAGACAGCATCACATATCTTGCTTTTCTAACAAAGAACTCAAGCTTTCACTAAACCTATTGAGAGAAATGTTCAAACCAAATAGGAGCTAAGGTAGAAATGGAATAATCTGGTATCACCACCAATTATAAAACATAATTGTGTAGGTTTGTACAATGTTTTCCTGCGTGGGTAATGAACTCCCTTGTAGGTTTCAGAGGTTTAAATGGGTACAATGATTACAGACCTCAAAGCATGTAATACCATTTAGACGACACCCAGAAAGCATTACAAACTTCAAGCATGTCAAGTCGAGCAGTAATGACCTCCAGGAGGATTTCATCTTGGAGACAGCTTTCTGAGTGCATGTCTAGTCAGACTAATACCAGCAACAGCATAGTATTAGGGCGGCAGTGGTTCAGTCTGTAGGGGATTGGACTTTGGACCGAAGGGTTGCCGTTTCACGTCCCGATCAGCCCAAAGAATACAGAGTGTGGACTGGTACTGGAGAGGAGACAGTTCACCTCCTGGGCCACTGCCGAAGTGCCCTTGAGCAAGGCACCTGACCCCCAACTGCTCACTTGCGCCGGCTAGACTGGCTGCCTCCACTCTGACCTCTCAACTGCATGTGTGTGTATTTGTATATGTGCATGATGTAAAAAGTGTGTATAAAGCTGTACAAAAATGCATGTGTGTGTACGACAGAGTTGGAAACTGAATTTTAATAAAAGGTCCATCATCTTCTTCTTCTTCTTCTTCTTCTTCTTCTTCTTCTTCTTCTATTACAGAGGACATGTGTATAAGCAGCATATTTTAAAGGATCTTTGTTTTCACTCCTCCTTAGTCTCACAGCCGACCCAAATAGACTAAACCAAAATAATTAAGTCCACTCAGAAATAAACCTAGGAAAAAATCAACATGGAATTTTGATAGAATTGATTGGAACATTAGCATTCTATCTGACGCACAGTTTGTGGTTACTTTCAATATGAGGTGCAGAGATGGTCTGACGCAGTCTTCAGTTTGAAGAGCACATTTAGAGGAACTACAAACACAAAATTAGGCCAATGATCGAATTTATTTTACACACATCACGCAAGTAAATAATGATGTATTAACACATGGGGATTATGCATTTTCCTCAGACACAGTCAACCAGAGTATGTGTGCCATAGGACTGAACCAGTGGTTAAAAGGCTCAAAATACAAAGTAGTACATAAATGCAGTAATGTGGATATACTGAAGGCAAGAGCCTAAATGACTAAAGTCACCACAAGAGTTTTTTCCAGATCAGTGAAGGTTAGCAAGGACTCCATTTGACCTATAATCCATTGAGAACAGACCTGTGACTTTTCAAACTACACACAATATTAAAAAGCAGCTTATAGAGATCTCACACTTTGTATAGGGACTATTGTTGCCACTCTTATTTATACATTTTGCTGAAAAATCAGGCAATCTGAGTAGCTGGAATAATGGGAAGCAATTATATTTTGATTCTCCTAGGATTACAATTTGTTTTATGAGAGAAGTCGCTGCAGCATGAGAACAATGCTGCAAGAATATATTTATTAGTGTCATTTTCTACGAATGTGTGAAAAAACTAAAGGGCACCATAATTACACATCATCAGGACGCTAAAGGCTTTTGGGTATGCAATAATATTCTTAAAATGGTGTTATTTTTACATGGTCGCTTTGCATGTGAAAAGTCAATGGAAACTAAAGAGTGTTTAGATGCGACAAAAACGAGGCATGTACTGGATAACCAAAAGAAAACTGTTGACATGTGTGATGCCCCTGTGGGTTCATCTGGAGAGGGTGTGGCTGTGCTGTGTCGTCCAGCCTTGATTGCAGTAGCTGCAGGGCACCTGGGTCTGGTGCCCTGCAGCTACTTGGAGCCTCTCTGTCTCCTCTCTGCTTTCTCCTACAGCCACCTGGTTATGTTGAGTATGCTATGAGTTACTTCAGTTGCTTTACTTTGTGCATCTCAACACCCTCACACGTCCATGCAACCCCTCACCCTGCACTTACACTACTGATACCACTGACGTCCACACCTCATGCTTTACCTACTTTGCACTTAAATTAAATTTGGTTAATTTGAATTGTTTGCTTAAATAAACATATTTTGTTAACCTTTGAAATGGTGTGTCTCCTCTTTGTTGTGGCCTTTTGAGCCGGGTCACAACAACATACAAGTGCAACCTCCCAGCCATTGCATCTGAACGCAGGTTACTCCCCTCAGTGAGCCTGCACAAGCCACTAAAGTGTCAAAGCTCAGTTCAAATATTGAATTCAAACACAACCAACCCCACCCTCCCATCACACCATCCCTTGCTGAGTTTGCACATTTGCCCTATCTTTGCAGAATTTGCACACTGTACTTTACAGCCTACTGAACTGTATTTGACAGCATATCCCTTTCTTCCAGTCTTCTTATTGTAATGGATGTTTATTATGGTCAATCCAAAGATTTGTTCCACAATGAGGACCATAAAAAAAGTTATTTTGAAGTTAAATCAAACAATGTCAAAAACAACTGACAATGAGTGGAATTTGCCAAAGATGAATTGTGAAATAACAAAAATCCCTGTGATGTGGATAGAGCATAGGTGAGAAGGAGATGAATCACACAATCGATCAGAAAAGCATGCTAGAGAGAATAAAAGAGTAAAACACTGTCAGGAGAGAGAAGAAAACGCTCAGATTAATTTCCAGCACCATGGACAGCTCATAGGAATCATAAAACCAAGGAACCTCACAAGGTCTCCTCCTAAATCAATCTTCACAAATCAGACATTGCACTTTTATCATCTAATTTACTAATAGATGTTATTTACATTCAGTGGCATTAACCACAGTGCACAGACTATAACAGTATACTGTATTTATTCTCAGTGTATAGCTTTAGAGTAGGAGGGGGCACACACACACACACACACACACACACACACACACACACACACACACACACACACACACACACACACACACACCTTTAAAAGGAGTCTGGTTTCATGCTGCGTAAAGGTAGTCACTACACTACGGTTGCAGTTCACTACATTGCCTGCTGATACAACAAATAGACCAGCTGCTTCCTGACAACAAAATCCATTTCCCTTAACAAATCGTGGCTTATTGGCTTCAAGAGGTCAATGTGAGACTCTTAGGCCAAACACATAATTAACATAAGATGCATGAGCTTATTATACAAAGGACATGTGGGTCCAAAGGACAAGGCCAGTACAAAAAAAAGTTCCCATGACGTTGACATTTAGTAACCAACTTTCTGCAGGACACTAATTTGCAGCCTGTATGGAAAGGATTACATGTGTAACAGCTCAAATTGTGCATGTGTGGTGACATCAATAACTTACCTTCACAGCATCAGCATGGGTGACTTTGTCGAAGACTTTGTCGTTGACTTTCATGATCTGGTCGCCGATTCGAAGACCCTCTTTCTCCGCCAGGCTTCCCGGCTCCACCAGGGACACGTAGATCCCGACCCCATGCTCGGACCCTCCGCGGATGCTGAAGCCCAGGCCCTCGTTGCTCTTGTGTCTCTTCATGGTGACCTGCCGGATCTCGCCCGGCGGCTCGTGGACAAAGTTCCTCCCGAGCAGAGGCACCAGGGGAGCTGTCCCTTCGCTGCTGGTGCTGAAGCTGTCCGGAGAGCCACGCAACGCCACCTGAAACTCAGGCGGGTTGTTTGGTGAGAAATGCCCCGGAGGAGTAGGGCTGGCACTGGGGAAGTCTCCCGGCGGGGGTTCAGCGTTGCCATTGCTTGCAACTGAATCCGATTTTAAGTAGAGGCCCTCCGAGGTGTACTGCTCGAAGAGGAGCTGGTCGGAGCGGGGGATGACCAACCGAAGCATGGGCAGAAGTTGCCGCTTGCTGGGCGCGTTGAGGATGACGTTGAGGGTCTGGACCAGGTCGTACACGTTGCGTTTGGAGTGGTACACGTTGAGGCAGTGGATGAACTGCTCCCTCTCAAAGTCGTTGAGCAGGAGGTTGAGCGCGTTGTGCAGTTTCCTCACGTTGGCCGACAGCGTCCGGGCACTGGAAGCCACTGAGTTGGCCGAGGAGCTGAGCGACATGCGCTCCAAGTCGGTGCTGCTCATCGTGGCGGGTTGACCGGGACACGGCGCCACACTGGTTAGAGAGCAGGCATTACGGGCTCGCAGCCCGGGGTTACACCGGCGCTTGGCATCACGACCGCTGGAGGACGGGCACCCCGGTTATATCCATGCTGCCCGCCTCTGACAGATGATCCGCCGATTGGTAGCAATTAAAGTGAGGCAATGCAAAGGGGCAACTTCTACGGGCAGTTTAGTCCAGCTAATTCAATTTCACAGCTGAAACAAATTAATTGGCACTTACCATAATTTAGAAATCATTAATTGGATTCTGCAAACTTCACCTGCGTCAGGATGGACATGCAACAGCCTCTCAGAAACCCTGTCCCGCTCCTCGCAGAGCTTAGTAATGAGCAGCAGTATGATCCAGCCTGCTGTCATTAGCTACGGTCTAATTTCCCAGCAGGTCAGGTGGCCACAGAGACGCCGCTTCTCTGGTGTCTCACCGTCAGCAGCAGTTCCACGAGGCGCGGAGGCGGAGTAAAACAATAATACGAGGACTTAAAAGTTGTAGGCGACTTCGTCCTCTGCTTCGTTAGCAACTCGAAAAGAAAAGCTATTCCCTCAACGAAGAAGCAGAAAAAAAGTTGTTTTCGAGCTCGTGCTCAGCGTCCCGAGGAGTCCAAACGTCCCGCTCCGGTCTCGGTTATAGTTCCAAACGAAGTGAAGTTGACATAAATGTCTTTCCAGCAGAGTTACACGGAGCGAAAGACGTGTTTCAGTCGTTTTTGTGTTGGTTTAGTTTTATTTTCCTTACCGCTGCGGTGTTGCGATGACCTGCTACTCGGTGTCTCCGTTACTACAGCGACAGGCTGGCGGCTGGCGGCTCGCTCTCCTCTGACAGTCCTCTAACAGGAAGTGACGCAGAAGCCTCGTGCAGCCAATACATAGCTTGTTATTACTTACAGCATGCGCTCGTGCTTATGACAATTGGTTACTAAACAGGACTTTAATTAGACATAAGTGTAGCATGCTTTTGGCTGTTCAGCATGTTAGTTAGTTTTTGTATTTTTCAAATCTAAAAATGGTTCTACTTATAAGCAGCCAACGTGACACAGGTGTCACATGACCTTTTAAATGTTCTCGAAAGTTCCTTATAGAGCTTTAGCCTTTATTTTATCTAATGAAGTCCCGAAGTGACACACACTGAACAGTCTGGTGGGTCATGGGCCAGGACATGTGATTTTGTGTTCCCATAACAACATGTCCAAGATGTCCATGCGCCAGACTAACACATGTGACAGAACTAGCTACATTTCAAAAGCTTTTTTTTTGTAGCTGAAGGTAAAATTCAAGCCATTTAAGAATGAAAATGCTTACATAACATGTCATTTATTATATTTAACCTGTTGTAGAAACATTTATTGATCAAATTGATATGAAACAAATGAGACAAACATCGCTGTGACACATCAGGACTTTAACCCTAAACGTTCAAAGTAAACCCAATGTGACATTTATGCACAATTAGAAATATGATTATGATCTGCTCCGTTAATTTAGCTGATTCAATTATATTGAGTTGACATGTTCTTATTCTTCAATTCAAAGAATGTTCAAACCAATTTAAACCAACAAATCATCCTCATTAATTAAGTTGAAAATACGAGTTATTTTACCATTAAAGCCCAATGTGACAGATATGTCACACTAGGGGGGGTTACTTGTCAGAAATGTGTTCTAGGTGGTCCATTTAGTCTAAATTATGTTGCCATTAATTTTCCCAAAAGTAGAAATGGGTTCGGCTTCTTATGGGTGTGGCCTCTATTTGGCACATCTAATGACGGCTATGAACGTTCATTAATCTCTGTTATTGTTTACGGCTTTACCCAGGAGCGGAAAGTACTCTTAAGTAACATCCAAAAAAATGCTGTCCAGCCTGAAATGCGCTCCTGTCGAGAAACCACAAGACAACAATGAACGTTTGTTTTCTTAAGTGTAACATGAGCCGGACAATTCTAGAAAGAGACAAACAAATAAATCTTCCGGCATATGTCTGAGAAAACATACCAAAAGGTACATCATGCTAGTTAATACTTATACTTCACTTAATTGGTAAGGCAAATGTTATGTTTTCTACCTTTACTTTACAGATTGAGTTATCGTTACACATTTAGGTTATTAATCACTGGCACGCTTTGTTGTATATTATTATTATTGTTTAAGCTTCTCATTAGCATTTAAATTAATTAATATAAACCCCACCATTAGCTTAGTGCAACATTGAAGTGATGAACACATTAATGAACCAATAATTGTAAACATTTATTAAATACCAATTAGATGGTCACGTTGTACTTCTACTTGATTACAATTTTGAATCCTGGACTTTTACTTGCTATAGAGTATTTTTACACTGTGGTATTGCTACTTTTTATTGAAGTAAATAGCACTTCTTCTAGCACCTCTGCTTAATGGCACTTTGTGATTTTGACGCTATTTCAGTGAAACAATGCAGTTTTCTCTACTTAAAGGATTTTAGCTTGTTTCTTGACACTTACTGTATAAATACTCTTTAATACATGCAACACTTTTCAACTGGTAGAATATGAAGCACTTTGTAAGGAATTGGGCAGTTTGTGTTTTTAAGACTGTTACAGGGAGACAATGCAGTTTTGAACATTTGACACATTCTTGCTTAATTCTCTCAAAAAGTTACTGAAAGACACACTTTTATGGATAAAAGCTTAAAACTAGAAAAAGAAGTACTTCGTGTGAGTAGATTTTCATTAAGAATGTGACTCTTAATAATAATAAAGACTACACAACCGAAGTAAAGCTGTCCCAGGACCTGCCTTGCAGCCACTTTAAAGGTAGATAGTGATCATATCTTTAGCAACACTTAGTTAAAACAACACCTGCCTCCCTCTGTCCACAGTCGATCTGGTACGCTGGCACCGACCCCGTCCTCGAGGTGAAGGGCCCGTCTGCCGAGGCCCCGAGGAAGAGAACTATGGTATGTCAGAGATTTAGGTCAGCGTGCATTCACGCCTAGATACACAGTATGCGTCATTTACACTGAGGACGCTGAGGACATGTTCACACACCTTTTCAGGAAATGGCCAATTTTGTCCCCACACTTTGCATCAGGATCATTTATAAATATGTTCTTAAAATAGCGTGCACAAAGAATTGTATGCTTTGAGTTGTTTTGCACAGAAAACATGTTCTATCTCGAGGACTGTTCACACTTCTGGAGTGTATTTCTGCTAATCAAAGTGGAGAAATGTGCACCTGCGACACGTTTAACATTCGTAATAATTGAATAGAGAATAGCTTTGCAGCAGCGTAGTATAGTTACTGCACTAGTTGTCGTGTGTGTGTGTGTGTGTGTGTGTGTGTGTGTGTGTGTGTGTGTGTGTGTGTGTGTGTGTGTGTGTGTGTGTGTGTGTGTGAGTGTGTGTGCGTCATTACAGTGATTGACATTAGCATGGTTAGCTTCTTACAAAATATAACGTTTAATGTTTATAATTAAGGGGGAGGAGGTGGTTCTATTTCAGTGTCATAGGAACTCTTTGAACCGTCACACTTTGCATTTGGCAAGTAAAATTCTGAGTGTAACTATTTCAAAGACTTACACACAAAAGATTCTACATACGAATCGAAACGATCCAAGCTGTCATCTTTAGTTCGTGAATGTTCCTAATGCGCCGAACTCGATCGTGTATCCTCCACTTCTATCTTAGCACTCTGACCACTCTATATTACTTAGTACCGCAAGTACAAACAACTGGACACATTTAGGAAGAGAGAAGGGTAGTCCAAGAAGTGATTCTCAGGCCAAGTACAGCAGGAAACTGAGATTTGTGGCTGTGTTCAACAGCTGCCCCTAACAAAGAAATACTGTGCATGCAATATGCCAGATAGAAAACTTCCTCCTAACAGTTGATTGCAAGTGGACACATCTGAGGA
>NW_011366093.1:4601-10616 GCF_000735185.1 Notothenia coriiceps | reverse complement strand
TACTGCACTAGTTGTTGTGTGTGTGTGTGTGTGTGTGTGTGTGTGTGTGGTTTTACTCATACGGTTAATGCTTTTTTTGGAATATAGATGTAAGAATATTTCTGCTCTAGACTTTCAGAATAAAGAGGATTCTGCCCACTGCGTTGTTTGGGTCTCGAACAAAGGTACATGACTTTCATCCTACTGCTCAAATCCCACTACAATATGTTTACATACTTCTTTTATTTACATTAAGCTAATAAGTATGAAATTGTTTTCAAACTTTTATTGGAATGGCACTTTTTGTTGTTGTTTATTGATCTGTTTTTTTGTTTCATTTGCAGGAGGACTCATCAGCTGACACGCAGGCACCGCCCGAAGTAAGCAATTCAGCTTCATGTGTCGCCTTCCAAACACATAATTAAGGACTTAAACTCGTAAAAAACGGTCATGAAGGGAAATCAAACATACAATAGTTCACAGTTTTAGTGCAGTCATACATGGAGACAACTTTAATTGAAACATTACAGTTAATTACAGCTGATTTCCATTCTTTGTGCATGTCGAGCAGATTCCAACCCAACCGGCTCAGCAGTAATATGAAACCATCCAAATAAAAGCACAGCGGCGCCGCCTTAAAAAAAAAGGAAGGGTAATATTCTGATAAAGGGTGTGTGTTAAAGAATCCTTTGTCATTTTAGTATCAGTGACAGTTCCTTTGTGGGACTTTATTTTGATTAAGATGTCTTTCAAATTAAATTGCGGCCTACGATTTGTCTCTCAAAACGATTCGGTCTATTTAAACCTCAGCACACTGTCTGTGGTAAATATTATTTCACATTCTCCCATGTGTCTCTTTACTTTATTTCCTGTTTGCAAGTGCATCCCCAATTCACGTAGCAACACTTGAGTACATATCGCATGTCGTATTTTGCATATTTTCGGCACACTATATATGTAATTTTTACTGAATCTCAAAATACTATGTAAGTTTTTCTGAAAATGTCACTTTGTCATTATACTGATAGTTTCGACATGCTGTACTATAACTTATATTTTCTACATAGTCATAGCACAATTTAGTTTTTGTACATCTTTCTTTCTTTTCTTATGTGTTGTATTTTTCTGTTCTAGGAAGTAGTTGAAGTTCAGACACTAGAGTTGGCCGATGTACCCTCGCTCAGTGAAGGAACGACCTTTGACCCTCTGGATGTAAGCTTCTTTATGTCCAATAAAATCACACCGTGTCATGCTTGTTTCATGTGCATTTAATTTCCATGTACATACATTTCACAATTGTTCATGTACAGGATGAGGAAGGCCTTTTAGCGTGGTGGAATTTGGTAGAAGGTAAGCTTAATATTGTCAATATTTAATGATTTATAAGTAGTCCTGCCTTTTGCCAAACTACACCTAAGTTGTTTCCTTCCTGTGTGTTAGGCTGGTCTGAGTGGAGTGAGGGCAACCAGGACGAAGAGCCTCAAGAGTAAGTAGCACTCTTTTTCCTTTTATCCAAAATGACTCACTCAAAAACAATACAATTTAAGCAATAAAGGGTTATGTCTTTCTTCTCAAAACACTTCAATGTGTTGACAAGGTGGGATTGAACTGATTCCATCTGTGTTGTCAGATCAGCCAATCGCTGTGCATGCACAACATTTATTGTATTACTCTTTCTATAAGTAGGGTTGACGTGTTACTCTACTCCACAATTTTGCCGAAACTGTGAAAGTCTTTATTTCCTGTCCAACATGTGAATACCTCTGTGTGTATACTCTTCACGTCCAGTAAACTCATCTTCTCGTCCCTCTCGTCTCAGCGTGGTGGAAGAAGCGGCCGACCGTGTCTTCATGGCGGCTCGTCTTTTCGTTCGCTTCTTCAACCAGCGTGGCGCCACCCTCCAGCAGCGAATCCTGGAGCTGCTGTCTCTGGCCGACTCAGCTGACGTCTTCCACAAGAAAACGGTCCAGGCCAGTGTGGGCGGGGGGGTGGCCAGCGTGGCAGGATCCATCACGACCATCACCGGGCTCATCCTGGCGCCCTTCACCGCCGGGGCGTCGCTCATCGTCGTGGCGGTCGGCATCGGTATTGCTACGGCAGGCGGGGTGGCGTCTGCTTCAGCCAACATCACGGACACGGTGCATTCAAAGACCGACCGCAAGAAGGTGGAGACGATTATCCAAGACTACGAAGAGGAGATCAAGGACATCAAGGAGTGCCTGGAGTTTCTGCAGGTGAGAAGATACAAGTTTGTGTCATTAAAGATTTACGTGGTTCAGTAGTTCACTGAGAACTACACCTGCACACACTAGGCTGCGTTGGATATGGCGTGTGTGTTACATGTTGTGATCATGGATGTGGCCCCTCGTTATGTGATTGTGATGTGCTATATGTTACATGTATGTGGTAAGTAACATGTGTTGTTTAAGGTTCTCTTTTATCCTGTATCTACTTGTCTTTCATCCTTTCTTTATAACCAATGCTGTTGATGTATTGTGATTTTAAAAAGGTGTCCATTATCATCTGGCCGAGGACAACAGCTGGGAATTAGCGATGTTTGCTAAAGCTGCAACATTTACTGTTTTTGTGACCGTTGATCAATGGGGACTGTCCACGACACTATAAACTCAACCTCATAATCTTGGTTTTAAAGTCAGACAATTTAAAATAGTCGCCTGAACTAAGTTTTTTTTTTTTCCCCCCCCGACAGGAAGGGATGGAAGCGCTGGAGGAGTGGAACTTTGAGGCGTATGCTGAGAGCATCTCCAAGAAGCACCTCAACCAGAACGTCAAACACGTGATGAAGGAGGGGGGGCGCGCCGGCAAGGCTTTAGTGGTCAACACGGAGAGCCTGATCAACACCGTGCAGGTCCTCACGGCGGCTGGAAGCGCTGCTAAAGCCGTGCAGGTGATGAGCATTACCACGGGGGTCATGTCCGGTCTCTTCCTGGCTCTCGATGTCTTCTTCCTGGCGAAGGACACCATGGAGCTCAAAAAGGGAGCCAAGACTGAGTTTGCTGCTAAGATTCGAGAAGTTTGTAAGGACCTGCAGGACGGGCTGCTGGAGCTGAACCGCATCAAGGAGCAGCTGCAGAAAACCATCGACGGGATCGAGGTGGAGGTCGAGGAAGAGGAGGACGAAGAGCTGCTGAAGTCTGAGCTGAAGAAACTTGTGGAGTTTGATGAATGAAGAGATAGTGTTTAGAAAACCAAAGTCTAAATCCAAACGCCAAAAACAATCACTCCTCCCAGGAGCTTAATTGAAGTAATATTTATTAGATATAGTAGCTGTCATTTTAATTTGTATGTACTTTGTGTAAGTGTCATGTGAAAGTAATGTCACCTTTGCAATTAAAGTGGTTTCCTGCTTAAACGCCTTTCTTCATTACTTCCCTGGTCTCAGTTGTGAAAGTCTGGAGTTTCAAACTCGACGGACCGGTAGAGGGAGAGACATTTTTTAAAGCAGGAGTCACAGGCTTTCTGTCAGCGTCATGAGGGCACAGAGAAATGTAGACAGCCCTGCCAGGACAGAAAAAGCCCCTTTTCATTCATTTTGACTTCCTAATATAAATTCTTAAGTACATTATTTACACTGTTAATGGCTACATTGCACGACAGCCTGAGGCAAGTGTTCGAAAAAGCATCAGAACTGCTTGTGCTAAGATGAAAGGAAATCAACCGTAACACTGAAAGAGGAAGTGTCTAAAAACGACTGACCTTCTCCAGGTCAAGCATACGTAAATGCTTTCAACATAAGTGGAAATTAGTTGCGCAACTCTTAACAAAAGATGGGTCTGACTGATGGGGGATAAACTTCCTGCAGTGGTGTCCAAATCTAAAAAGGTATTTGAGGTTAGATTCTACATATAGTAGGAAATACAATGTGTGTGAGAGTAAATACAAAGTATCCTTTGAGTATAATATCATTAATAATTTTCAATAGGCTGGAATAAAGCTTCATTATGGTGTGAATCAAATAATTAAGCATCTACTTACACATCCAGCAGAACTTTGGCACCCATGGGAGTCAGACCTCTTGCCATCTAAAGAAGAGAGGGGAGACATTCATATACAGGAAGCTATTTTTAGGGAGACTCATTTGATTGAATGCAAATATTTTAAATGCATGTTTAACACAAACACACTATTCTTAATAACTCGTAACAGATTTTAAACTTTCAGATTTGAACTTTGGATGAGATTAAAATAAATAAAACTGAATTTACAGTCTAACATATGTCAATAAAAGAACAGCAAAGGTAAATAGGTTTGTTACATTTAAGGACATTTGAACTACATTTTGTCAAAGTGTAAAAACAACAACCATGAAACATAAATGTTGCAGCCAATTGCTTTTTAATAGCAATTGGCTGCAACATTTGGATTGTAATCCTCGCATAATAAATCCATGCTGTGTGTATGTGCAACAACAGCCTTAGGACTGTAGGAACTGTGATTTAGGTGCATTGAGTGCAAATCAAGTTTTCCATCCAGCAAAATGAAGGGATGTAATTGAACTGAAATCACATCATATGTGGATGTAAAGCCTGTGCTGCAGCTCTGTATGCTTAGAATAAACTAAACCTCAGGACCAAAGAGGCTGCATTAAGGGTTTACAGTCAAATAACACTAGGAATGTAGCTATGCGGAAATCCATTTTATCATACAGTAGATTATCATCTCAAGATAAATGAGTAGTCACGGAAGGGAAACTCGAGAAGGAATGACGTTTTTCTGGTAACTAAGCGGTATGAACACAGGTAGCACCTGCCTTTCCCATCAGTAAAAGATTTCCTTGATTTGCTTATTGACTCAGAAAGAATCTGGCACCGCTGGTTTAGCCAAAGCGATGTCTTACCTGACTATCAACGCTATGAAAATAGATAGATAGGTACCTTATTGATCCCAAATTAGGAAATTATTTAGTTACCGTATCAGCAGTGTGTTCAGACATTTAAGTCTTTAAAGATGTAATCCTCCGGGTGAAGGAATATCTTCAGTTACTTAAAGGGGACCTATCATGCAAAATGCACTTTTGTACGTCTTTTACTGCTTCAGGCCATTGTGTCCTTGGGCAAGACACTTCACCCGAATTTGCTCCTGTGGGTATTGTCCACAGTACATGTATAATATCAATGTGTACTTGTAAAAGCGCCTCGATGACTTTGAGGTGTGAAGATGGGCGGTGTGGCGCAGTGCATTGATCAAGGGGGTGAAACCCGCCGCCCATCGCTCCTAAAGGCGGAACTAATATCATAAAGTCATGTACCATCGCAACAGTGTTTTTTTTGATCATTCGGATGACGGATAACATTTCATTACAGGTAAAGATATTGTTATAAAAAGTCTTATTTGTTTTACAATGGTGTGTTTGTTATATAACTTGTTGTTTTGTTTACTCCAAGTAATTTCCCTGGATAGTACGATATAAAATTATTATATAACATCCCGGTATGGATATATTCCATATAAATATTCAAAAATAAAAAGTTTTATGGTTTGTCTAGTAACGTAAATTCGGTACGGAGTAAAACGGAGTGAGGTCGAGACAGAAACCGTACTCGACCTCGACTGGGGGGACGTTTCCTCCCCGCTCCGTGTTCGCAGTACAATGATACGACAACGGTATACGACAACGGTACGGTGCCGTTGGAGAGTAAGGAGGACTATCCACCTCTCAACTGGTATGTCCGCCTCACGTGGAGACACTGTAGTATCTCCAGTTTAAGTCTTTAGGTGTACATAGTTTAGGCAACGTCGGGGGTAAAAATCTCTAAACCCATACCTCCTTTTCTCTCTCCCAACATAAAAGACTGTGAACCACTCAAGGGACCTGTGGCCCCTGTGTATAAGTACATATTTTATTATATTATTATTAGGAATATAAATAATATCGCGAAATAGTTACTGAGTTTCGCGAAATGTTTATGTGTAATGTATATGTCTAGTATGTATGTACATTACCAGTAGATGACACCTGTTATGGGTGTCCTCGTTCAAGTCCACTTCACAGAACGGGTTCCTGTTGCCGAAATG
>NW_011366093.1:0-4556 GCF_000735185.1 Notothenia coriiceps | reverse complement strand
TTTGACTAAATTAAGCGGGTATAAGTGTAACTAAAATTAAGATGGGAGCAGGCGGGTTTTCGTGTAAATATATGTCAAAAATTACTTGATTAATCCTCGTTATTGCCTCATTACTTATATGAAATATCCCTAGACGTCTATTTACAAGTCAAGAAGAGTGTCGTGGTTGATTATAGAGGCCGAACCGAATATTCACACTACTTCCGGTTTTCCGCTAGTGAATTTCGTCATTTCCGGTTAGCATTAGCATGTGGCGAAATGCTACGTTTTCAAACCGTGAATTGAAGGTGAAATGACGTGATGTTGTACCCTAACCACACTGGGTTTGACACTCATTTATTGACGCTGAAATCACGTTTATTAGGGAATGTTTAAATAACCACAGACACCAGAATGATTTAATTTAGCAACAGAAAAAGGCAGGAATTGCATTGGACCCGCCCCCCGACGACGCCGGCCAATAGGAGAAGACCTCGGATGACAACAGGAAGAGCAAGCCAAGAATCCATCTCTTCTTCTCTTGACCTCGGCTGACCGAACGCATTGGGAGAGAGCCTCCACTCGCAAATTTCATTTGTACATCACCGCATCTTTTGTGTAATTAAATGCTTTTATAAGCTCCCCTTGACTCTTTTCAGTCTGTCCTGCTCCCTGAATGACTAACACTCTCTATAACACATTTCTGTCTCTTTTATTAATTGATTTTTGGTTTTTAATAAAAGTGTAAGTTTAAACAGCAGCATTCTTACTTGAATAAGATTAACCAAATGTGCTTTGATAAACAAACTTAAATGATGTTGACTTAAATGACCAAACATCCTAGTGTGATGTTTTGTTGAGCCTCTCTGGGCATAGGTAAACATCTTTCTCTCGTCCTTTGGAACACGGATGTGGTTTAGTTATTACTTACTTAAGTCAACAAGTGATGCGTGACAAGGCCTTTGAAATAACCTTTTTGTGTATTATCTCTCTACAACGCCTGTGTATACATTCACATGTATATAGTGTAGCTTGTCTATGCAGAATGTTTAGCACCGCCTTGTAACAGAAAAGAAACTGGCATGTTCTGCGTTTGTGTGAGTCATTCTATGAAAACCAAAACTACTTGTATCTTGTTTACATTACATGTCACTTGTTAGACGCTTTTATCCAAAACGACTTACATACTCAATACTGTGGGCAATCCCCACAGGAGCAATTTGGGGTGAAGTGTCTCAGGGACACAACGACATGCTGTCTGCAGTGGGATTTGAACCTGTGACCATCTGATCCCCAGACCAAGGCTCTATACACTGCACCACACGCCTATGACGTTTAGCCCGTCATGATATGGAGATTTTGACCGTCTGCCATGACCTTGGAAGATGCAACGTGTGATGTCTGCCAGAAAAAACACGACTCAACGTGGCAGCAATGCGGATCAACAAGCGGAGCTGTTTTTTTGTTGGCATAAGATATCTTGAAATCAACCTCTTGCCAACAGAACAACGACCTCGGATTCCACAAGGTCATGGAAAATGTCGGTAGGCAGTGGCTACCTCAAAGTAGTACCACAAATTGAAGATAATGTTAACAAAACACTAATATTTTAGGGGTTGCAGAAGCTTCAATGAGTGGTTGGTCACATTGGCAAAGTCAAACAAGGTATAATGATGTCCAAGTAAGATAATCTACGAACATTAAAGAACTATACGATGGCAGCGAGAGCGGAACGTTCACCGACAGAAAATAAAGATTTATAAAACCGACCAAACTAGAACAACTGAAGCAATCAACGTAGCTAGTAACAATAAAGATTGTGTAACCAAGGGATCAGCAGTATTGTTCAGATTGAGGTTTCACCCACACCTTTAATGGCAGCATGGCTTTTAATTAACTGTGAGAAAGGATTACATACTAATCAAACTACATTCTTGGGTGGGCTCCTTCAAAAACATGCAGTGGCCTCAGTTGTATTCCTATTTAGAGTCAATTAATACATCCAGTGTTTTTTTTTGCTTTGGAATCAACCGAATAGTAATAGAAGTGTACAAGCTATTTTGGTCATTATTTAACCCTTTGCAGACTTGCTTGTGAACATCATTTGGACATTTTAAGCACTGCAAATAAAAAAATCACTAAATATGTTTCTAAAATAGGACCCAGTTTGTTCAATAAATGTTATTCTTGGAAATGGAATTTCTAGAAAAATGGTAGATATCTTATAAGTGATTTGAATAAGGCAGGCTGAGAAACTATTAAAAAACGTACAATAACATACATTTAAAAAAAGGTACGCAAGTCATGCCAATTACTTTTTTGAACATATTTAACATGCACTGTATTCATGACAAGCATGAAACAGTAAACTTGGCATCCCACTGACATCAGTTAAACCTGTTAAACCCTTATGCCCAACCCATCCTGGGACAAAACACGCACCTGCTTTGGTCTAATGGTACGAAGAAGTTATTTACTGACTATCTTTACTGAGCATAGTTTTTAACTTTATTTAAGATCTACATTCACATAGCTTATTTATTTAAGGGAAAAAAGTATGTTTTTAAAAAATCTATTTCACCTTCAGCTAACTGATATAAATGCTAAGTTATGGTCATACTGTAGACATTTCTGTAAAAGGAGAATGACAGATGGCATGGTTAATAATGGGGAACAGGCCTTTCTAAAAAATAATTATAGGCAGGTGACTTATCGTTAATATGCAATTAACACCCTTATATAATCATTCTGTGTTGCTGAGGTGAGAAGCTTGAGTTTCTATTATACTTGTATAGATTTTAATTAAGATGTGTGTCAATTAACGAACAGTGTCATGATTCAAGTGCAATGCAATAGAACCGTAAAATAAATCTGAAAATAGGGGTATTGCGTATACACCACTACAACTGACACGAAAGGATTTTTTGCATTTTCTTGCAAAGTTATCTGTGTAATGCTGCCATACGTGGTAACTATGAGATGTCACCAACCTGAAAAGATTAGTAGGTATTTTTATAGCATGCTAAAATTGGCCTTAAAATAGGTATTTAAAAGTGAATATTTTGTATTTGAAGAAGGCTAAATTAAGGGTGACAAACACCTACGATGAAATGTTTGCTCACTCAAAGATAATGCAATGAAATTCTGAATACGTTTTTTTTAATGATACAGATTACATTACATTACATTTAGCTGGCGCTTTTACCCAAAGCGACTAACAATAAGTGCATTCGACCAACAAGATGTCAAAACAAAATAAATGCCACAAAAAAAGAGAAAACATCTGTTGTTGTTTTAAAACGTTGGTATCGGCCTAGAACTTCACAATCCCAAAAGAAAAACACATGCTCAATGGTTGTGTTGTTTGTTTCAACAGACTGCTGAAGTATCCTATCGTCAGCCTATTCAAATCGATGTTTGGTGTGCAGCCACCAAAGTGTCACCAATCATGAGACTAGTTTAATTTTAACATAAATGTGTCTCTATTGTGACAACCAAACAGTTTCCACTGGAGGATGACAGAGTATCTCTCCATTGTCCAATGCATTCGTATGCTAAGGTTATGTCTACTTATGTTAATCACTACGTATTCATAAAACATGCAATCTGACCAAAATAATAGTTTTTGTTAATTTATTTTTGCATTTTTCACTCACAAAGAGGACAGCAAAAGGTTGGAAAATGTCTTGAACAACTGGAAAAGTTAAACAAAGTCCTTGCATGTAATAAAAATACAAAAATCCCAAATTATTTTAAAGAGTAAATAATCTGGGAAAATCAAAACATTTTTATTTTTAATATCAAGAAATGATATCACCTATTTAAATTAAAAATGTCAGAGTATTTGTATTTATTACATATTTAATTCGCTATTAAGTTTCCAGTAGGAGCTCTTCATAGAGCCATTGATTTGGTATAAATTAAGTACCAAGTCAGAAAAAGATACTCAAAATGTATCTGTGTGGCGCTGACTATTTCACAATACATCCTATTTTTATAGTAATCTTTCGTCACATTTGGATAATGTCCATGAGCTGGGAGAAATGTAGAAAGCAATAAAGTAAAAAAAACTGAAAATCTCTCATCTTTCAAAGTAAGATATCACATTTCAAAAGTCTGCTTCTGTACAATGACCTCAAAGAATAATAACAATTTCTTTCTAGATTGCATTTGTGTTTCCTGTACCTTCCCTCTCAACAGACAGGGAGGTTGCTTGTTCAGAAGAAACCAGCAACACAATGGCCATATTAAATCAGAACTTGTGCTTCCACTGACTAACTAGTTCCTCGTAGTGTGTCACCAGTCTCATGGCAACGCTCGGGCAACTTTCCACACACACACACACACACACACACACACACACACACACACACACACACACACACACACACACACACACACACACACACACACACACACACACACACACACACACACACACACACACACACACACACACACACACACACTACTACTACTACTACTACGTACGTACTACTACTACTACTACTAGTACTACGTAACGTACGTAACGTTAACGTAACGTTACGTACGTACGTACGTACGTACTACGTACA
>NW_011366092.1:13580-28252 GCF_000735185.1 Notothenia coriiceps | reverse complement strand
GGAGGGTGCACGCCAGGTCAACGTGCTAGAGCTTCGGGCTGTGCAGCTTGCACTCACGCACTTTCTACCCCAACTGGGGGGCAAGAATGTGCGTGTTCCTTGGGGACAGCATGTACGTTGTTGCTTAGACAACAGTCCCTTCTAGATAGTGGACGTTCTCACTCCACTCTGAATTTATGTGGCTGCCATTTCTGCCCGACATGTTCGGGTCGACGGCGCCACGGCGGGGTGCCACAGGTCGGTGTCCCTCTTTATGAGACGGGCTTTACGGCAGCGTCCCCGTAGCACCCCGAGGGCTCCGGCTTGGGACCTGCCCCTGCTGCCGGATGCCCTATCATCTCCTCCCTTTGAACCCCTGGCCCAGGTGGGGCTTAGGTGGCTGCCCACGAAGGCAGCATTTCTGCTTGCCATAGCCTCAGGGAAGCGAGTCGAGGAGTTGCATGTCCTCTCCATAAACGATACATGCCCAAGGTGGGACTCTCAGGCGTTGCCCTTTGGGCAAATGTGGCATTCCTGCCAGGGGTCCTTCCACAAACTCAATTCAATCAGCCTGCCCAGCTGGCACGCTTGACATTCAGGAGTACGGCACGTCGAAGTTGCTGTGCCCTGGGGGTGCCCAAAGGGCGTATATCAAGGCTACTGCCTGTATACGGCAGTGGGAGCAACTCTTGATTTTGCCCTGGCGGCACTAAAGGAGGTTATGCCCTCTAACCAGTGGCTGCCCCACTGGGTTGTCGATACCATCTCACAGGCTTACGGGGCCAGTGGCCGCCCCCTTCCATCGGACTGAGATGCCACTCTACAAGGAGCATCTCAACATCTTCGGACCATCGGCGCCGTGGGCGTCTTCTGGCACATTCTCCAGTTGTCATCAGGTCAATGTCGCCACTCCCCATTCTTTGGGCGTGGTCCTTTTGCCAAGCTCCGCTGCTTCCAGTGGTGAGCAAGGGCTTGGATTCTTCATGACATTGTTGGTATAAGTCATCCAGTGCTTAAAGCACAGCCTCTGGCGGTCAGTAGGGACGAAATAGAACGATAGTTACGGCTGTAACTACGGTTCTATGAGTCCCGGATGACCGCCAGAGTTTCCTGTCACTCAGAATTCTTATGTGCGCGCGAGAAGATTCTGGGAACAGATCCTCTGACGATACTGGCTGATATAGCCGGTGTCACGTGGGTCACAGGTGATTTTGTTGTTATTGGTACTCGAGCTGCGCATGCGCGATGGACAAATCCAGTGCTTAAAGCACCGCCTCTGGCGGTCATCCGGGACTCATAGAACCGTAGTTACAGCCGTAACTATCGTTATAAACCTACCGTGTGCTACTTCAACCTTCCAAACAGAGGAAGTTAGCGACTTGCTGGTGGTGAACATAGTGGATAAATGTGCAGCTAAATAACCAATTATTTCCCTCAGGTGGGAAGCAACGCAGCTAAAATGAAAATAAATATTGGAAAAAACTGCATATTTAGTGTCCGCTGAGCACTAAAGAGGTGACTGCTAACAATTTCTATAATAACTTTATGCTGAATACTATATCAGTATTGTGTTAACAGTTTGTTTGGCCGATTCAAACAACTAGAAAATAAATTAGTAATCAATTAATGCAGGGGAGGCAGGCAACAGGGGAAGGAACCAACACAAACAAACTAGGAATGTTCTAACAAATTAAAGGTGTAAATTGAGTCTAACAGGCAGGTACAAGGTCAGGGTAGCTGTGGCTCGAAAGGATAGACACATCCAACACAGCAACGGTGACAACCTGGGAGAGAATGAAAATGGTTTGGTTATATACGGCAGGGCTGACGAGGGAAAGTGGAAACAGGTGAGGAGGTGGTTGAAGTAGTCAACTGAAAATCTGAGGCCATCTGGTGGACAGGTAGAGAATGGCAGTGAACAGGTGTGTGTATCAGGAATGTGGCTGGAGGGAGGGTCATCAATTGCCAAGGTTTTCTTCTGCAAAACTCGGATTATTAAGTATTTTTTAAATACAAAGAGGCATTATACTGACAAACTAAACATACTATACCTTTATTTATTACATGGCTTAGTTGAATACTCGATTCTGATTGGTCAATTCAGAACACGTGACACGTTGTTAATACCGAACAGACAGACCGCTGTCAAGGACTCATTGACCGTTGTTAAGGACGCTCACATCTGCACAAACAAGTCCGTTCGATTTAACTGTATACAGTTTGCAGTTTGCTTTTCTAACTGACAAGACAAGAGCGACAAGAAAACAGCGGAGAAGTAACGAGCAAAAACCCTCCTTTTACGCAGCAGTCCAGACATAGACATCAAACGGCGACACATATTCAGTGTGCAGTTACTTTGGCATTAGGGCAGGGATATCTAGATACTTTCCAAGGTTTGACATAATGAATTGTGCTACTTTTAAAGCAAGCAGCGATGTTTTCAAATCTGTAATCAAAAAGCTCCTCAAAAACGCTATCGAAGCAGTTCCTGCCGTTGCTACGTTAGTTCAAACAGTAACAACGGACTATTTTTCTTAGCGGATGCATGTTAATTTAAATCAATACATACTATTTTTTAAATCAATAAAATAATTTTCTAAATCCATAAAAGCATTTCAATTAATAGTGGGAGTCATAACGTCACTTTGTTGAGAATGTGGCCATGTAATAAGCGGGATAATGTGCAGCGACTTGGTCATTATGGGGAAAAGAACACCTTCATGCCGATCTAGATCCCTCCGCTTCGCGTCGGGCTCCTGATCAGCCTGTCGGTGTTCTTTTCCCCATAATGACCGCGTCGCAGCACATTATCCCTTACATATTTACTTGAGCAAAATGAAATGCACCCACTGTGCTATCATCAGGGATTGGCCTCCCAATCAGGCATTGGTCAATGCTGCTGTGTAGGATCAAACAGATCAGATCAAACTCTGTCATCACTTATTCAATGTGCCAATACAATCAATATACACAAAGGGAAGGATTTGTCATTTGTACATCTTCTTTCAGACCACAGGACTTGCATACAGTAGTGAGCTGATTTTGAATTGCAATAAAGGACCAGCAGCCTTGGTTATCAAGTATATATCAACTTTATACTTTCATTTCAACAATGACAGAAATAATTCACAAAGAGGGAATTATGCTTAATGGTAGCTGTTAACTGTTCAGTGCCATTGTGGGACATAATGAGACATTCATGTTGAGAGATGAAATCAGAGGTTGAGATTTTTGTATTTAACAACGACATGATTTCACTGAACCCAGTCTGACCTTCAGAGATTTCAATTGTCTAACCTTAACCCTCATTTTCCACACAAAGAGAATATTATTTTCTTTTCAGATTCTCATGATATGAACCTGTAATGTGGGCATCGTTCAGTTTCGCTCATGAGCGAATTCACAAAGAATGGATGGCAGCCACTGATAGCTCCATGAATTGCGCTTCACTTGCAACCGCTATGGACTGCTATCTGCCCCGTCCCAAGGTCTGATACACAACATATATTGCATTTATGATACAGCGCAAAAACTAACCTACGTTTTGCAGCTGACTGCTGTTTGGAGGCGTGTGGTGCAGTGGATAGAGCTTTGGTGTTGGGATCAGGGGGTCACAGGTTTCAAACCCCACTGCAGTCAGCATGTCGTTGTGTCCCTGGGCAAGACACTTCACCCCAACTTGCTCCTCTGGGGATTGTCCACAGTATTGAGTATGTAAGTCGCTTTGGATACAAGCATCTAACAAGTACTGTAACATGTAATGTAATGTTTGTCTCTTTTTTGCTGGTAGTTTCGTTGCAAAGGAAAATAAGCCAAGGCTTCGGTTGTGTGTGTTGACTCGACGGCAATTGTTAAAGAGGGGAAGGAACAAATTGAACCCCAGGATTTTGGAAAGAGGGAAAGGGGATGAAAGAATAAGTTTAGTCATTTATATATAGACCCCTTTTAAAAAATATTTTATTATTAAAAAAAATTGTAGGGGAACTTTATTCATTTATTTTTCCATGACACAACTGTCATTGCATCCTGTCACTGCATCCCAACATTAATGAATTTGAGCAGACACCCGTTATAAATGTATTTCCAACTCTGTGAAGATGCTAATAATTTCATTTTACCTGCGCGTGACAATCATCACTAAACATTGTAAATTGGACTGTTTTTGCAATGAGGCACATTTGCATAGAAAGGGGACAATTATTTGCCAAATATATGACTATTACCCAATTTAAATATAATAGCATAGGAGCACATAGATGCTATTTGCTAAGAAGTGCAGTCAGTTACATTTCTGAATTTTGAGGTGAGGTGTTTTGAGAATTGCATGGTTTAATTTTGGATTATATTTGCGGATTAAGAGTCCGCATATTTGCCCATCAGTCTATTCAACACTCCTCTCCTGAGTGTGGCAGTTAATTCCCATTTTCTGCCAATTACCATCAAACAGAAAGTAGTGAAAAAGACGAGATTTGACAATTCTTAATTGTTTAAAACATTTTTTGAACTGAAGTTGGCAATTTCATTATCTTTTCTTTTTAAGTCATATTAAATATTAAACTACAGACATTCAATCAACCCTATCATCCAATTAAGCTTATCGTGTTCAAAGGTATAGTATTTTGAGTCTTCTTGGTAATGGAAATGGTATTTTAAGTTGTATACGCACGCGTGAACAAACATGGCCTCAGGTTCACTCTGGCCTTAGACAGCCTGCTTATTATCCAATTCCAAGAAACCAATGTGTTGGGGCAAGTGGAAAGGACAGAGTATTTTAATTGACTTTGCCTCTGCAGTTAATAAGGTAAGGGAGTAAACAGCTATTAGTGACACTGCCGGCCACAATCAGACTTTTATACAGATTTCCTCTTGGCTCAATAAAGAAGTCAGGTATGTGAGTTATCTCTGTTCCACAGGAGGTCATGATGGGTGGGTGAAACCGTGGGCAGCAAAAAATGACTTTTCAAAAACCGGGAAGGTGAGAATTTCCCCTAAAGGTTTTTTTGCCACAGCTGATAATCTATTAGTGTAATGCAAAGCCTTAACTGTGTCATTTCCCATCATACTGATTTTACAGCTAATAAGAGAGGAAATTCTTCCCTGGGTTGCAATAATCTCAAAGCAAATTCTCTCTAATGTAAATTGACTTTATTTGTATAATTATACTGCAGGATGATCTACACCCTTACAATCGGAAAGCATTACGTTGAATTGTTACCTATGAGTAGAATGTAAAAGTTCGAACATCAAGTCAGAAATATACACAGAGTGGATACGACACACACAAAATGCACTATTTTGCAGTGTGCTATCACGACTAGGTTTTTGAAATACAACTTGATGTAAACGTTTTACCTCCACTCTCAAAGGCTTTTATTTTCTAAATACTTTTAGGGTACTGCTGGGACCTTGATTGTGGAAAATAATATAAATTGTAGGACGTACATCAAACGAAAACATTAAATGTAAGACTTATAGCACCTGCGGATAAATAACTAAATGGCAAACATTGACAGAAGGTCCTGAAATATTTTCGTTCATGTGGAACAAAAATCAAGTTTACTTGTTGTTTCTGTCTACTTATCTCTGTAACCTCAGTACTTTGTGTTCCTGTGACCACCTGAGCACACAGCGGGTGTGGATCTATCCTGGGAGTGAATGTGCTGAGTCCGTCCACTGCTCCTCGTCGCCGTCAGGGGGAAAATCACGGGCATCCAACCGCAGAGGGACACAATAGGCGCTTTCACACCGCAGTACTTTTCCCACAAAGGTTCATGAGAACTTAGTTCATCCGAACTCTTTAGCTCTTTAATCTCTCTGCGTTTCTGCGCTGGGCTAATGCTAATAATGCTAATGCGAGGATAATAAAATGGTGGCTTCACAACACTTTTTTTGAGTTTTACAGGGCGTGGTTTGCAATCCGCCCAGCCAATCAGAAATATAGCTCTTTTCTCACAAGAGAGCCGCATGAGAGTCCCTGCTCTCTAGCAGGGGGTAAAAGGGGGTAAAAGGGTTCTCATGAACTAATTTTTGTTTCTGCTCTTTTTGGTGTGAACGCGACATTTCGGAACTATATCGGAACTAAAGTGGGAAAAGTACTCCGGTGTGAACGCGGCTAATAAGCCCAACAGTGAAAACAAATTGGTACTCTGGGGAGCTCTGATGCCTCCTTTTAGCTACCCTGTGTGGTGGGGACGACATAATCAAATACTTCACTTGCTGCGATGGTGGTTGGTCTAGCAGTGTATGTGTGTTGGGAAACAAAAAAGCAATTGCTATGCACGTCTAAAAGCTCAGCATGGCGTCTCCACACACATTTATGTCTGATATTGCATGGTTTAAAACATGCACAAGTCACGCTGATATTCGTCACACAAATAGAAATCCTCATGTTCAAATACAAAAGCAAAGCATCTTGGTTATGCTCCCTGTTGATTTCATGGGATGTTCTCTACTTGTTTTCATTAAACCCCAGGGGACAGTGAACAGCATTTTATACTGAATGGTGCGGCACACAGACATTATGTGCTGCCTTTATCCCCAACAACCATCATTTTTTCCCATTGTTTTGCTATTTGTATAGCAGAGCCTCTATTTGTGAACGTGCAAAAGAGACCTGTTATTTTTTTGTATATATATATTTTTTTTTTATGTGATTTTGATGGCGTTTTCACACGTCGTGTTAAGCGGAGCGCTGAAGTATTACCCCTTTGTTGCGGAATTGTTTGGGTTGACACAATTTTTTCAACTCTTTGTGCGGGCCAATCAGCCTCACTCTGGTATGGCTTTAAGAGGTGGTTTCGGACAGCCTCTAGTGATCCCTTAACGGCTAATTTCTGTTGTGAACACTGTTGAACACCAATCACGGGATGCTACCATATATGTAATTTCAATGGTTACATTTTTTTTTATTTTCCTGTTCTGGTGACTGGGGAAGTAGTAGCCTGCATGTTTCCTTACACTGTAACTTGATGGATTTAATGTGATTCAGACCACAAATGAGACAATAATTAGCTAGCTATCGCACCCTGCGGTCCATCCGCCTCAGTCCCCGCATGACACTAGTTAACCAGAGAAATAGCTGTTGACAGGAAGCTCTGTGGACTCTTATCATTAAGGGAGCGTTATTGAGACCAAGTGCCGGTGCTGGTCACAACCCCGTTTTTGCTCTCTTTCTTGTAAGCATGGTGGAATTAGCAAGCTTGTTACGGCGACAGCATTAAAAAACAACATTTTTGGCTCACGTTGTGATCCGCAAAATATCTTTCAAACGCAGAGCCGATGGAGTTTACAAAGATATGTTTAACATTTTAATTCAAACCAACTTAAATGATAGAAGTCTGGAGGACTGGCCAAAAAGAAAAAAAGATGGAGGAAGCCTGGGCCAGCCCCACTATTGGCTGTAGGACTCAGATTCCCCCCCCAAAAAAAACTAAAAGGCAAATGTATTAGCTAAACTAATAAATAAAATTGCGAAAACTGGACAACCATGTCCTCCAGGGTAAAAATAATGAACAAAAAGACATGACAAACTAGAGCGCTAAACCCTACCTAAAGATAACTGACTGCAGCAGTCAGGAAGCAGAGTGTGTCAGAGAGAGAGCTCCTTCTCCTCCAGCCTTCCTTTTATACCCATGATTCGTGGAGATGAGGAACACCTGAGCAGAGGCGGAGCCAGGAACAGATCAGCTGGACCTTGGGAAAGAGGAGAAGGAGAACAAAAGGGGGAGCCTGTCACATGCTAAATAAGTAAAATCTAATTAAATTATTTAATTTTGCCAATGATTTCTAAATCCCCCAAATGTGTGGTAATAAATCCTCTGAGGCACCACATTACATGTTACTTGTTAGACGCTTTTATCCAAAGCGACTTGCATACTCAATACTGTGGGCAATCCCCACAGGAGCAATTTGGGCTGAAGTGTCTTGCCCAGGGACACAACAACATGCTGACTGCAGTGGGGTTTTAACCTGTGATCCCCTGATCCGAACACCAACGCACAACGCGTTGTGGTGCAACGCACAACGCACTGCACCACACGCCACCACAAGAGCCAACAGGACAAAATAGCAAAATTGGATATAGCTGTTTTTAAAAAATAGACCATGAGAAGCACACAACATCTGAAGAAGTACTCTTTGTTTCCTAATTGTATTCATTTTTTATCACAGCGAGCACACAGAAACATCAGAGTAATAAATCTTCCTACACGAAGCTAACAAAAGGCGTGGTGCTTGTTGATTAATTTATTTTTTATCTACAGGGATTCTGTTTTATAATTCAGCGAGTAATATATGAGGGGTTATCACTTGATAGCAGTTGCTGTGTTGTTGCCGTCATTCACTGACATCCACAACCTCCATTTCTCTTTTATTGCCTTATTTGCATAAAAAGGCATCCTGTTTAACACATTTCTGTTCATAAGACAACACAGAACAAAATGACAGAGCGCTTTGTTCGCAACCTTGAAATACACCAGTAACAAACAGAGAGGAGTGGGAAATTGTAAAAAAAAAAGAATAAATATGGTGTTTTTTGACAAAATGGATATTTGACTTGCACAGGCTATTAAGTTTTGATATACAGCACATTAGCGGTGCACCTCGGCATGTAATGATAGAGGCTGTTTCTTAGTGGTCTTTATAGCTTTCACAGACTCTTTTAGTTCAAACTGCTAATGGGGATAGGGACACACAATGAGTTAATGAGGTACGCAGTGTATCGCACAAACACTCCTGACCTCCAAAAACAAACCAAAGATTTAAATATGTAACAGAACAAGTCAAATAGTTTAACATTCTTGGGAAAGTGCTATATTTCTCTTATTCTTTCCCAGAGTAAGATTGATGCCACTCGGATGTGTCCAAGCTTTCTGTGGAGCTCAAGCTGGAAGCGGAGCTTGGTTGAAAGACATTGTCCCAGCATGTAATAGCTTATTAAACATATTTTTTTTTCACATTTTCTGTTTGTGTAAGGCCTAATCAGAGCCAACCTTTTACACAAAATGTCCCTATCCTTTTCTCGGTTATTACATTACAAGCTCAATATTAACAAACCAAAATAATGTAGCACTTTATCCTCTTCAGGCCACAAAGCAAAGACAACAACTGAACATCAGCATACTGTACAGTAGCTCAACTTTAAACTTCCAGTCAGCTAACTTCTCACGTTGACATACAACAATTATATAATGACTTTATTTAATAAGGTCATTATTTGTTGTTTGATGTAATCAGAGTTGACATATTATAACATTGTTGTGTCTATTGATAAATCTACTTGGCTCTTTTCTGCTTATAGCTTTGTTTAGATTAAATCAGTGCCATGGGCCTTGTTTACTAGCTGTTTTAAACAGTTTAATCCCCTCTCATAATTAGGAAAGGCCTAAAAACCACTGGAAGATACACTTTTTGGAGTCTGGCTAGGGTTCTCCCTGCTTACGGTCTTTAAGCTGTTCTCAACTAATCATCAACGACTTACTACTACAAACAAATGTTCAAACACAAAGTCAAAACTTCTGTAGCAATTATTTCTCAATGGAATGTATACTTTCTTATTCATAATCTTTCCTTAACTTACATGTCTTTATTTCAAAAAATATGTTTTTATTAATAAAGTCATCATCACAAATGTACATCTCAAGAGGCTCCACGGTCATTGACTGTTAGCCAGTTACCAAGCTGTGTTTAAGTTGATAAATAACCCCGGTGTCTGCTCTAGGTGTGATAAAATGAAATAGCAGAGAGGGACCATGTGTCTACATTAAGCTCTGTGGAAGGAAAGACCTTGGGAAGTAAAAATAAATCTGCTTCTTATTGAAGACTCTTAATCAAAACACATAACATATACAAGCTGGAGGAAGGAACCTACATCTCAGCGCAGATCAAGGTCGATGTTGGCTCTTCCTCTCTTTTCGCCTCTTTCATCCAGAACATGTAGTACAGCTTGACATGAATATCCATGCCCTTCAGATGGCATCCCTGCTGTGTGTCAGGGTTGGTAACATAGTGGGGATTATGCTTGGCTCCTACTTACAAGACTGATTACAGTTAGAGTTATTTGTTTTTACGATTTATTATATATTATATATGCGGGGTGAAACACAATGGTATTAGCAATGACAACAGAAACATGCTGATATTTAGCAGGTACAAACCCGAATATAGCCTACAGCTGAGGCCGGAGGATTACCAACGTTTTTAACCTAAACCATAACATGGCTAAAAAGCATAAACGCCATTAAGAGAAAACTGTTTCAGGGCTGTAAATAGTAAATGTACTGTACTCATGTAGAACTTTTTCCAGGCTTTACGACCCCTCAAAGCATTTTACATTCAACTTAGTACAAGTAAGCTATTATTCACACTTACACACCGTTGGCCGTGCCATCGGGAGAAACTTGGCGTTAGGTATTTTACCCAGCCTGTCCTCCTCCAAAAAATTACTAAATAGGTCGATTGTTCAGCAGCTTATTATGACCTATTGTCACGTTTTAAAGTTTAGCACCTCTAGTGGTCGTGTATGAAACAACAATTTGCGGCATATGGGCTGATGCTCATGTTGATTGCAAACGCTCCGGAGGGTCGTATATTCACAAATAACCCTCTCTGGAAAATACTAAATTGTAGGATAGTTTGGCCATTAAAATGCTTTTTGATTTGATTTCTAGCGAGAAGTGTATATTGTACTTTTAGAATCCAGGTCCCGTGGATGTGTAGGATCTATAGTTTGACAGATATTACGAAGATGATTTTAGGTCTGGCCAGGAGAATGTGTATATACTACGTCTTTCCCCTATTCATTTCTATTGACGGCAGCGTCCATGTAAAGTTGGCGTCGACCCTCACGGGGTGAAAACAGTATTTCCGGTCTCTAAGTTTTCATAATAAAACCGGAAGTATTCCCTTCACTGTCAAATGATTTTACAGTGATATCTGCCATACTCATCCACTAAAAAACATCAGTTTATCCTTGTTAATTACACAATATTGATTGGTTTAAATTGTGTACAATGCTTTTGTGCTATCCTACAATTTACGATTTTCCAGAGAGGGCTATTTGTGAATATATGACCCACCGGAGCGCTTGCAATCATGGAGCACTTTAGAAAACTTTAAAACGTGATTATAGGTCGTAATAAGCGCTTGAACAATCTAACTATTTGGTCGTATGAGTTGGAGGACTTGTTGATTTTGCCCAAGGATTCATCGACATGTTGAATGGGATCCTCCCTCAACCTTCAGATTGAAGGTCGACCGCACTACCTCGCAGCCACAGTTGCCTGTTGTAGATGTAGCTAGCATGTCCCAGCAATCTGCTAGAGAAATCTATTACACTTTATCTTACAGTCTCAAACACTTCTGTTGCTATCTGTCAAATTATTAATAATAACAACAACTCTATTTGTTACTTTTTCATCCCAACAGCAGTGATGACGACTTCAGTGCAAGGCAATGAGCTCTTGTACAGTATGTTTACATTCAAATTCAAAAAGAAAATTCACATTTCAAAAACAGTTCAGTCATAACAGCAATGAGCTAGAAATGCTGACACCAACGTCCTATCTATAAATACCTATACCTATATGCCAGGTCAGCATTGTAGATGAGATTTTATCTCAATGCTTTTTATCCGGTTAAATAAAGGTTGAATACAAAATAAAAACTACAGTATGTCTGGTAATATTGGTGTAGGGTGTACAGTAGGTGGTTCACTGGCTGCAGGTAAGGATCAGGTGGACATGACCAGCAGATTGGGGCAAGAGATGTTACATTATCCAAGTGATAAGTGAGGGAAAATAGCAGAAGATGGATGAAGGAGAGAATAAAGAGACCCTTTAGGCCTGGTTGAATATATTGCGACTGTAATTGCCACCAATATCTGCCAATGGCCCAATCAAGGTTTGTCTCAGGTTCAGGGCGTTACTTAACCTTGCTAAGCCTAAGTAGAATGAGAGTGAAAATGATAATTGAGTGGTCATTACAGATGAGGATCTTGTGTTAATAGGTGCTAAATGATCATCCAGGAGGGAATAAATGAGTCTGAATGGATGAGTGGGAGATGGCCGGTGAAGGATATTAGTATCATTATTATTGGATGGTATGGTTGCTATTGGCATTCCCAGAATTAAATATATAGGAAGCTGTGAGAAGGAAATCCTCCACGCTAGCAGAGCTATAAAGCAGCAACTTCTAATTAGGGAATGAAATTGAAATGCTCTACCAATGGATGGTTTTGTTTTGAAGCCACAGAGAGGCTGCAGAAAAGTCGCCATGCCTTTCATCAAGAACATTTTCTCTGCCATTTTACAATTCATAAAGTTTGTGTTCAACTTTGAGACACTTTGAAACCATTAACGTTCCTGCTTGTCCTTTCCTTTAGTACTCACCTTGTCCTACTTTGTCATCCACTGCAAATCAGAAAATATTTCTCTGAGATGTTATTTTCTTTACCCAGAGAGATAACGCATCAAAAGGACTGGTAAACTTGCAACGTGCAAATGTACCAACACTGCAATAAGAAAACAGGTTTTAAAAAAATCATTATGTATGTTGATACGAGTAACAAAGCCAATCTTTTATTACCCCAAATCCAATAAAAAAAGGTGAAAAAATAATAGGTCCTTTACAGTAGAATAATCACTGATCCATCAAGGCTCGACGGTTAAGTTCTTATGTCAAAGTCAGAGATCACACGTTACAGAATAATTGAAGGCAATAAGAATCCAAACACGAATAAACTAATCTCAGTAGTGCAGTTATGCACAAGTAACAAAGGAAGGCGGAAGGGGTGTTATGTCTCACTGCTCGTTAAAATAGTTTGGAAAAGTCTGTGGAGCTCTTGATGAAAGCTGATTGTGTTCATTAAAGGTGACAGCTACCTGTGTGAAGACTGAATCCAGACTTCAAATACGGGGCCGCATCTCTGTGTTGCCAAAGAGAAAACGCATTAAAAAAAAGTTTGTTATATATTAATTTGACTTTTTCATTTTGAAGTTTTTACACCCAACTTAAATTGGGGTTTATTTTGAAATCAAACAAACAGGAAGAAAATTCCCATTATTATATTTAAATAATTGCAGGTTTTGAGAGCTTACACCGGTGGACACTTTAACATGTCTCATCGAAAATAATTTTGTTGCCTTTATGCTGTTTTTTTTTTTACCTTGTATGATTGCTTAATGGTGAACTGCTTCCTCTGAAAGTGAGAAATATGAACGGTCAACTTCTTTTACAACCCCTTACAAGACGTCTATGCCATTAAGGCAGTGATTACCCTTGACGTGTTAAACACTGTGGAGTGCTTTTTTCTGATTAATTAATCGCTATAAAATTGTTTTTTACTCAATGCCACTCCATGATCACTGAAGATTAAGAGATCCAGAGGTACATTTTGACATCCTTCTTTAAACCAACAAAGGCTTAGTAGCTTACACCAATTTTCACATTAATTTCACCTGAGTGCAGTGTTGACAGATGCAGGTTTTTTTTAACTAAACTGCAGGGTTGTTTTATTTTCTGTAAAACACCATTGTCACTCAAAACTTCTCCTCACCATTACAACTTTTATAAAATGCTGCCAAAGAGGCTCAGTCTCCAACTACACACATCATATCTGCCCAATTTAAGTGTCTCTGCTCTGGCTTCACAGAAGCTAAACAGGTTTTTTAGAATCAATGTTGAGGTTTCATTGATTGCTTTAAAAACACACATGAACATGGTTTACGTGACTGACCTTTTAAATCTGTGAGCCATAACTACACCCAGAGGTGCTTTGGCAGAAAATCTTTCAGTCTAGACTTAAAAAAAGGTGTCTCTAGCTTAAGGTGACCAGATTTTCAAAATGAAAACCGGGGACATTTTGAGTTTTGCGGTCAATATATCATTAACATATCCAATTGTCTTCACTGTTAAAGAAAAAAGGGGGACAATTCTGGTTTAATGTAATTCGAACATTTGAGCTGTTGGATACAAACAGAAGGATGATAGCTCATATATGAGACTTCAAAGGTCTTTTATTTTGAAACTGTACATCAGATTGTCCAGATTCTCTGAGTGACTAGATGGGGTGTCCTGTGTGCCTTGGCAGTCTCAGTGAGTCTTTGATACTGGATAGTTTTTGTTTTATTCTTATCTAAAAACAGAGGGATGATAGCTCATATATGAGACTTCAAAGGTCTTTTATTTTTAAACTCTACATCAGATTGTCCTGATTCTCTCTGAGTGACTAGATGGGGTGTCCTGCTATCACCCTGGAGTGAGATGAGTCTTTGATAATTTGACAGTTTTTTTATTTATTCTTGTATAAAAACAGAAGGACGATAGCCCTTATATGAGATTTCAAAAGTATTTTATTTTGAAATTCTACATCAGATTGTCCTGATTTTCTCTGATTGACTAGATAGGGACTCCTGCTATCACCCTGAAGTGAAACAAGTATGTGATTGACTTCGAATGACTCTTTGATTATGGACAGTTTCCATTCAATAATAATCAAAATATAGATGGACAATAGATCTAATTTGAGATTTTAAACAGCATACATTTTAAATTGTGCTTCAGAAAGTAATGTTATTTTAGGAGTGTTGTGAGATGGTGTCAACATCAATTGAAACTAGAGAATGCAATTCCTGAAGAAATTGCTAGTGGGAATGCTTTATGCTGAAAATCTGACGCTAAACTGCTATGCTGAAATG
>NW_011366092.1:0-13520 GCF_000735185.1 Notothenia coriiceps | reverse complement strand
AAACAGCATACATTTTAAATTATGCTTCAGAAAGTAATGTTATTTTAGGAGTGTTGTGAGATGGTGTCAACATCAATTGAAATTAGTCACCCAGTAGAAATGTCAGATATATCTTCATAACTGTATACTTACATTTTACAATCACTCAGTTATAATGTGGTAATTATACGTAGTTTGTTTTAAATCATTATTGATCACATTATATAGTACATATTTCTTAATTTAAGCTCCAGTATATATAAATATGTTTGGTGTGTTTTTGTAGGTATATTTGTTATTGACCGAGTAATCACTTTTATTTTGAAGGCAGTTTTTACAGGCCTCTACCGTAATGCATAGGATGTTCGCGCACCGCAATACAACGTGCGGGCTGGCTTGACTGTGTTTTCCGAAATGGGGGCTGGCTTGACCACAGTCTGTTTACCCAGTGTTTCCTGACATGAAACGTTTTATTTCACCTTGCTATGTGTTTTTAACGTATATTAAAAAACGGGGACATTTCCGGGGACAGTTTCAACCAGGGACAGGCCTATACAAACGGGGACTGTCCCCGGAAAACGGGGACGTCTGGTCACCCTACTCTAGCTGACACTATGTTTACTAGCTAGTTGCTAACTTTGTCTGTGTGCTGTTTGGACCTGGGTAGATAACTTATGGCTGGTAATATTGATCAAAGGTGGAATTAGAAGATACAAAATTAGTGTCATCCACTGAAAACCCAAAGAAAAGCACAGGTGGCATTGTTTTTTTATTACTAAACAATAATAGGAGTTGCAGTACAAGGACATTACGACCAATAAAGAAACATGTATGTTACATCTAGTCATTGGCTAATCGATCAAAAATAAATCAGTTTTGTGACGAGCCTCCAGATGTTGTTGCGTTTTTGGAGGTTGAATGTAAATGAGGTATAGGCTAAGGCTATGTCTTTCACTGTTAAATCATCATTTTGGGATATATTCTTATCCACTTTTTTGCAGAAAGTGATATGTAAGGATTAATACCACTCTCACCTGTCAAAGTATGAAGCTAGCGCTAGCAGCTGGAAAGCTTAGCATAGCATAAAGAATGGAAACAGGGGTAGGCTACAGCTCACCACAGTCTAATGATACAAGGAAGTGTGGCAGACCCGCGGCAATAATGCTCACTAATTAACATTTTATTTATATAATTCATACTTTAATTGTAGATTGTTGGTGGTGAAGTGACTTATTTTCATCTTCATAACATTAGAGCTTTAGGAGAGTGCTTTTGGTCGCTCCCCTCATTGTTTTCAATGGACAGCAGCAATGCCTTTGAGGTGGTGTGCCAGGCTCTTTGACATTGATTTTAACGTTGTGAAAGTTAAACTTGTTCAACTTACCATGGCAACTATCATCAATGAAAAGCAGCCTTCAATGTATGTTTGCATACATTTGGATAGAGGGTGCCAGGTTGTTCCCTCTTATGCTAAGCTAAGCTAATCTTCTACTGGTTACAGTTGAAGACATTGGCTTATATTTGATTCAATTTACAGTACAAAAGTACAATAAGCATATTTTGCATGTTAAACTATTTCTTTAAGTGAAATTGAATGATGAATGCAAAAGGTATATGATATAATTGCTAACACACACGGCTAATGTGCCCACAGCTTATTTTAGAGATCAAAAAGTCATTGAGTAAACACAATTTTAAAAAACAGCATTGTGGGAATTTTCAGTAACGGCTTTATTAAATTAGTGCAAAAGACAGACGTAACTCATTCAAAATGTCATCTTTTACTTTACGGTTTTTCTTCCACAAAACCCCACACACGATACGTTCTTTTGATGAGCGCAAGAGAAACAAAGCAAAAATCTATCCACCAAAACCACATTCTTTTTTTTTCTTCTTACACATCTTCTGGTGATTTGTAATGACGGATGGAGAGAGAACATGAGAGGGCAGAATTGACGGGGGACAAAATCAAACCTAAACACATGGCAGCCATCAAAACAAGACTCCTGATTCTGCTATTAATCACAGATTTCAAAATTATAAAAAAATAAACATAAAAAGATGTTACAGTAAAATAGTCAACACATCAATAGCATTAGAAATAGTGCCTAAAATTCACAGAAAAAAGGTTTTCCTCTTTTTTATTTACTCACTGTGTGGGTGACAAAAGAACTTGCAATCAAAGTACTTAAGTTAATCAATACTGTATATTTATACAATGGTAAAAAATAAAAATATTTATATAATAGTACTTTTTTTTTTTAAGGTTTACACCGTTACTATAAAGATATACTGTTTTCCACTCCATGACAACTAATGCAATAAAAACAGAAGCAAATCGAAGAAAGGACTCCAGAGAGTTTCTGACTTTGAAGGCTTATGGCTACCACCTTGTCCTAAAAGACCACAACCACTGCAGACAAAGAAACAGGCTTTGTTCTCTCCACTTAAAGAGGGAAACAAGATCAAACACAGTCTGTGACAAGAAAAGAAAAGAACACATCAAAAAGTCAATGCTCTTCTCCGACCAGGACAGTAGCTCAGCCTTCGCAGTGTTCCCTGGCCCCGCCGAGAGTCACAGAGGTCGATAGAGAGACGGGGGAGACAGGGAAGGAGAGGCAGATTGATGGGGGGATTATGTATATGCAGGTGGAGGATGAGAAAAGGAAGGATCAAGCAGGGGGGAAAAGAAGACGGGGGAAGGAGGGAAAAAAGGAAGCAGGACTTTTTGGATTAACTGTGGGAAAGACCAGAGGTTTAAGGTGAGGTCCAATACGCAATTGATTTATAGCTTTAGTTTTGTTACAATATCAATATACATGTTGTTTCAAGTATCTCCTACGGATGTGGCGTGTTGCCATGAACACTGCTAACACCACACGTTGTCTGCCAGTGTAATGGTGCCAAAAAGGAATACAATGAAAACCATCTCGATGGTGGAGGAAGTAAAAGGGGATAGGAAAAATGGAGTGAGGAAAACATGAGGCGATGAGATGAGAGAACACTGAAGTGCAGAAGGACACATGCCACAAGGAAAGTAAAGATGAAGAGAAGGAGACGAGAGCGGCGAGAGGATAAGTGAGAGACTGGTAAAAAACGCAGAGTGGTGTTATACAGCAGTTGTGCCACTGGGGATTGTGTGTGTTTTCTTGTTTGATTTCTCCCGGTGAGAAGACTCCTTCTCGCTTCTTCATCTTCTTTTTCGTCTTCTTCTTCTGCTCTCCTAAGCCTGGGTTGCGTAGGGGGAGATAAGTTGTTGCTTTTCAGTGTTGCAAAAAGGACTACGGGAGGCTTCAGCAGAATCTACAGGCCTGGAGGGAGAGGAGATTTAAAGGCAGAGGAGAAAGGGGGGGAAGTTGAGAGGATACAAGAAAGGAGGAGGGCGGGAAAGAGATGAGAAAAAAAGGAGATACTGTAAAGTAAAGGTCATCACTGAAGCAGATCAATTGCAATCAATTACACAGGACAGGTGATGGTATCGCATCGTTAAAGATTCAGTAAGGACAGAACAGAGAAGTTATAATTGTTCACTCTTAGTCCACTTTCAGGCAGTAACAACCAAGTAATTGATTTTAATGTGAAAGTCCGTCCTGGAACTGTGTCAGCCTGTACCTTCCCCAACATCCTGGACAATTGGATCGATACGGCTGAACACAAGCAACTCCGCTAACTTTAAAGTGCGGAGAAGTGCACCGAGCTTTTGATTTATTATGTCATCATGACACACTTTCTGGGGCGAGCGCAGTGGAGATTAATTGGCTCCTGACGTGTACTCGTAGAATACTTGTTCCTTGGAAATGAGTACAGCTTATGGTGCTGAGTACAGCTTGGAAGTAGAGAATACGGCCATGTGTTCAACAAATGAGCCTGGACTGAGCTCTCCTCTTGATTCGATTCACACATCCTCTTTTACGAGAACCTGTGAGCTTTAAGGCATCACAGAACATATGTTAATTTGAACTGATGCTGTGTTTTCCCTTGCGATACAGTGTTTGATTGAATCCAAAAAGAGAAAACGGTAGGGTATGTTCCCTGGTAATGTGACAGTTTGTCTCATCAGTCTGGTAGAATTGCTCACAACGAGCTGGTCCAAAATTGGATACGAACAAACACACACACAGTCCCGTAAACACACACAGCTGCAGGCACACGTACACACACGCTCACAGTGCAGTCTGAAATGTGAGAGTTTATTGATTGCCTCTCTGCCAGACATCTCCTCCAAGTCTGCTCCCTATTTCTGACATACTTGGAGATGGCTGAGCATTCGACAGAAACCCTTCTCACTCTTCGTCAGTTTGGTCATTGGCTCGCCTCTTTTTCTTTCCCTTTCTCCTTTTTAATATTCTTTCTGATGTGACTGGGTTTGATATGGCGTTCTGGGCATCTACAGTGTCCTTAAACTACACGTTAGGACGAAGTAGGAGTCAAGCAGCCACACTAAATTGAAAGATATTGAAATGATTCCACACGCAGGTCCAGTTGCTACCACACTGTTCACTGTAAGTTCAGGAGGAGGTCACTTTGCTTCTACTAAATTCAAATTGTACTGTGCATACGAGCACCACACACTTCCCAAGTGCACTTGGTAGAGTATGAGGATTACATAAACATAAAAGATGAAATCCTCAATGAGCAAAAAAAGCCTGATCCAAAATATGCATTAACTGCTATGATAAAGTGATACAGAATGTTATTTAGCAAATATACACTTTTTACAATTGATGTATTTTGAATGGTGTGAGACAACTCATCAGATGCTCTGGGTTGCAGATTTAGTAAATGGTTTCACTCTGTTTCTATATCAAAAAAGTTCTTACATTATTCGTCACTTCATTTCTCTACATGTTTTAAGGTGTTTTGTACATGGCTAACTTCATAAACATACAAAACCACGTTACTTGCTTTTGCATGAAGAGCAAAACAATAATTAAAAAATTGTTTCAACACAACATTGCATTTTAAAACAAAAGGAATATTGGAAGATTTTGAAATGAACTTCCTCGAAGACACCAACAAAGCTCTTCTAACAAAAAAAAAGGGCCAATGATCCATCTTCTCTCCCGCTTATCCGTGGTTGGGTCGCGGAGGTACCAGTTCCAGCAGAGAGCCCCAAACTTCCCTTTCCCTGGCCACACCAACCAGCTCTGACTGGGGGACCCCAAGGCGCTCCCAGGCCAGCGAAGAGATATAATCCCTCCACCTGGTCCTAGGTCTACCCCTTGGTCTCTTCCCAGCTGGACGTGCCTAGAACACCTCCCTAGGGACTGTTTTGGGGTGGAAGTGGCTCAGTTTGTAGGGACTTGGGAACCAGAGGGTCACCAGTTCAAGTCCCGATTGGACCAAATTCATACGTCTGGACTGGTAGAGGGAGAGTTCAGCTTGTGGGCACTGCCAAGGTGCCCCTGAGCAAAGACCCCCAACAATGGCGCGGCACAAACTGGCATCAGCCTGTTTGCATGTGGTTGTGTATGTATTCGATTTTACAAAATGTGTTAGAGAATATACATATCTAAGATATCTATACATTTCAACAGACTTTACAGGATAATTCACACAGAGACACATGTAATATGTGCAATTTAAAGTTAATTATGTAGCAAAGAAAGGCGCAGATTCCATATGGAGTACACTGTTTGTAAAACTCATCAGTTCAGAGATGCAGTGGGTACTGCGAAGAACGGATCAGGTGTACCACGCCGCCTTCCTTAACAGGCTTACCTTTAAGCCTTGCCTTTTACTGCTAATCTAGCAAAATGTGGTGTAAAACAAGCAATTTGGAGGTGTCATTTTGTCATAGCTAGTGTTTGTTTCTAAAGGGTTTACTGTTGCATTACGCTCTCAGGGTTTCCATTGTGAACACATGAGTGGGCTGCACTGTTACTCCCACAGTGGAGGTCACAGCTCTTGTGTGCTTTGTTTAATAAGTTGGCAGTCAGTATCAGTCAGACAGAGCCGTCATGCATTTCGACTGTTGACATGCCAATAAGTCTTCCTGTCTTTATCCTCCTCCACATCTACCTCTCTCTCTCTCTCTCTCTCTTCTATAAGATTAGGGAGCGGTCTTGAGGAATGTGGACTAAAGTTTTTGCAGACATTCTAAAATGAATTGGAGTGTACACTTCACAAAATTCTGAAAGCGATCGAAGCGTGCCTGAATGGGGGTGAATATCTAATAGGATGGAGAGTATGGAACAGGAGGTGTGGGGTGGGTGGCTGGGGGGTGTATCAATTGATTTTTCTTTCTCCATTGTTTCTCTCCCAATGCCTCCCTTTCATAACGCTCAGGACTAAGTGTTCCCCAAAAAAGGAAATAAAAGTCGAGAAACACTCAGAGGCACTGGAGACTCAGATATTGGTTTTTGCAAATCTAATGAGACTCTAGCAGCCCTGTTTCACCTCACATGCAGAACTGGTTATAACAAATAAGCAATTCTCCCCATGTGTATAAAGAAAGGCATGGCCTTGACCTGAAAAAACGTTGGTGAATCAATTCACCTCAGCTTCCGCACAGAAACAGGCTATGAACGTATAGGTCAGGAACAGATGAAAGGAGAAATTAGTGAGTAAGAAGAGGAAGCGAGAAGGATAGAGATGAACAAAATATAATCACTCTACCCGAGGTTGGCTGAGTTATAAATGAGTCACGGTTACGGCTAGCGGAATTAGAATTAGGTTTTTGATCCATATACAACTCTCAAACAAGGATGCACACACATACCGACTTATTCATGTGATATATGAGGGTGACATTCACAGTACCAACATAATATTTGCTCATCTCCCTCCTGGGAAAAAGTATATAGAGCGTAAACAAGCTAAAGTTTATATATAACCAATCTTCTCTGTCACTCTTCTGTTCCAACACGTTGTGTAAAACAGCTACCTGTGCTAGAAAATGAGCCTATTTCCATTTCACAACACCAGACAGAAAGGAACACATTTCGCCTCAAACCCTATATGGATGACCTGATGGAGAATCCCAGCGCCTCATTGATGTAGACTGAGCTTACGTCTCCCCTTAATGTAAGTCTCTCTGGGTAAAAGCCTCAGCCTAATGCGTAAAATGTAAATTTAACAAGCTGCGGGAGGCGAGGAAGAATCAAATAGGACACTGGAGAGAACAGTTACCATTTTCCAGCCTTTTTTAATTGCTGAGAGGAGAAAAGGGTGACAGTTGATTAGCTCAGGTATGTCACGGCTCCTAGACAGGAAACAGCGGCATTGCAGCATGAAGAAGAAACATTACAGGGGAAGACAGGGAATCTGTCAGGGTAACGCTGACTATAGTAGAAGTTGATGAGCCCTACCAACCCAGATTTTAATGAAGGAGTTAGCGCTACAATAAACCACAGAAGAACAGATCACAGAAATTCGTTTTTGACTAGACTATGTATGATAATGTTAAGTAAAGATTTCATTGTTCATTGAATTTCACATTATTAAATACGACAGGCGATCATGCGTTTGTTCTAATGTTTCTGTGTGTGTATGTGTGTTTGTGTGTGTGTGTGCTTTCGTGTTCATGTGACAGAGATAGACATATCTGTCTTTGTCAAATGTTAATCTCGCCTTCTACTGGACCAATCAGCCTAATCTTTCAGTTCAGATTCATGATTGGTTAATTTCGACCGACTAGAGTTGGTCATTTTTGGAACAGTAGAAAGTCTTAACCAAGAGGGTTAGGTGAGTTTATTGTGTCTTGGTACGGTTTTGAAATACATTTTTCTACTGTTCTATTAGTCCGTCTAATCTCATTTTTATTTTTTGAGAATCATTTCTTTATTCATAATACATTAAAACAGTTCATGTAGTGGATTGGTAACTTGAACAACCAATCTCCCAGCCTCAACTATGGGACAGCCCTTTATACTGTACGGTGGTAAGAAACAGCAGTTGACATAGATGACATATTGATTATGTAAAATTAAATCCGGAAAGTCACTTTTTTGTAGGGCTAGCAAAGTAAATAGAAAGACATGTGGCAGATTTGTACAATATTGATGTAAGACAATTTGGAATTATTTGAAAAATATTTAACAATACATTTGAACATCTCAACATATTCCAATCCAATGTTTTGATTCTGGATGGTGAACTAACCCTGCTTTTTCCTTTGGATCACATCATTAGCTGCTTGAGGAACTTTTTCTGCCCCCAGGATTATGGGAATTGTTGTCACAGTATAATTTAAATGAGCAGAACTGGAGGCAAAAGATTAGTGGAGTTTAATAGAAGTTTTTCACAGTGGAAATGTTGACAGGTGACAAGCCAAACATCTCATTAGATGGTGGCATTCAATTAAAGTTAAACTCGGCATGAACATGTACATTTTACACTGCCAGAATGAATGTTATTTGTTACACCTGTATTAAAGTCTGAATATCAGATTTGAGAAGGGCCTGTGTATTTCTACACAGAATTACCAGACCGAATATAAATTCATAGCCTTGGCACTGTCTTTCACATTCTTGTCACCTCATCCCGTTGACAACAACAGCTTATACAATTATCGAGACTTAATTTTGGCAACTTTATGGCAAAAAATGTACATGCAGAAAACCCTATAACACACTAGAGGAAAGGGAAATTCCAAAAAAGCATAAAAGGCCTCCTTCAAAAAGGTTACACTTACATATCAGTATAGTTACAGAAATTTAGCAATGAGGTTCTACATTTCTGAATCTGATTAAAGCCATTACTCAGTGTTAACTAGTTGGAAAACTTAAAATAGCTTATAACTTTGACTTTATAACAACCAGTACTGAGAGTGATAGCTTCTTTGCTTAAAAGCTTTTGACTTAAGAAACGGTGCACCTCATTGAAGTTCATATCACAGTTAGAGATCAATAACCCTGACAGCTTGATCTGAAGGCAGAAACAACCCGTCCAACACACACTCTGAGGTGAGGTGTCTTCAAAGCGAGCTGTGAAAAAGCCATATTTTTACAAGAGTAAATAAGCCCCTAAACATCCTGTCTCTATAGCTAGGAGGGGATTAGTGTAGAGCTGGAGAAGCAAGAGGAAAAGTGGCTGTCAGAGCGAAGCGAGGGATCAGCGAGGAGGAATAGTGTGGACTCAAACCCCCCCGAGGGGATGGAGGTAAATTAGTGGCATCTGTGCTGGGAGCTGTTTGTTGTGTTTAATGGTAAATGCTTTGTTTTTACTCCACCCTCTCACTCTCTCTCTCCTTTACTCTTGGATTTACATTATTACTCTTGCTGAAATTACAGAGAAACACGGAGAGAAGCAGTTCTCTGCAGTGCATTACAACTAGCAACAAATCTGCAGCTGAAGCCCGTAATCCTGCATGCGGGAGATTTGAGTGGTTTGAGCTCATAGACCCTCCTAAATGGACCATGCGCAGGGGTGAATCGCTGCAGAGTGGGATGAAATGGGAATAAGTGCGTGTGTATGAAAGTAAGAGTAGTATGGTTAAGAGCATCAGCATCTGCTTCCCTGAGGTTTTTTTATTTGATCATCTTATTTCACATCCACAATAAGCCACATTCATACACACTGACTTTGGGAAATAACAGTGTCCAAACCACCTATAGGTGAACAACACGCATTATTTAAAATGATATCCAATGTGTTATTGCCTCCAGCAACAGATAATACACTTTTGGAAATTCATTTTGAGCAACAGTGAGGCTGCTGCGAGAAGATAGTGAATGAGAACAGTTCCCATGGTTACTGATAGGGGGCAGTGTGGTCATCTGTCTTGTCGTGAGAGCGGACCATTCCTGCTTGTTATTACTTTTAAAATTAGGACTCATTCTTATGCGCAGCTGTTCTTTTTTGTGTGCATCCGCGGCCTATGGGAGCACGTATTGACTGCACTTAGTTTGTCCATTTAGGAAGTCTTATCACAGGTGCACAATGGATGCTTTCACACGGCCGTCTAACACCCTCAGTCTGAGTGTGTGTCTGTGATTTGGCTCTATGTATCCGCAGGCATTTCCCTCTGCAGAAATGTAGGATAATACCCTAATTGTTCCCTACTTTATGGTAATCTATGGTGTATGAATATATATATATATATATATGTGTGTGTGTGAGAGTCACAGTGATCACAAAAGAAAAGCTCACAATGGAGGGGAGAGAAAGTAGGGCCCTTGAAACGGGGGGATTTAGCTGCCAATCCTGCAACAGCAAACAAAGGTCTCGTAAGAAGACACATTAGGCCTATATGTTGGCCCTCTGCACACACAGGCGCACGCTCGCCCCCCCTATCTGTCCTGCAGGGTTACATACATTATTTAAGGGTCTGAAAAACAACCCCAGTTGAGTGTTAAAGGGCTGAGAGCAATGACGGGAAGCCAGTGAGGACTTGGCTTCTGGTTCCGCTGAGCTGAGCGCTGCTGGAGGAGCCGGTGGGAAAAAGTGCGGATGTTTGAAGGTACGGTTAAGGTGAGATCAGACTGACAGCAATTACAGATCCCTAACATATTAACATGCAAGCGTCACAAACCACATACCATTTTAATTATTCCAGTAGGTACACACACCCAGTGGGGGAGACATGATCTTCCTCCTAAACAAACATCAACTTCATCAGTTCGCTTGATTGGAGTGATATTTTATGGAGACTAATTTAGCCTCGCACTGTCTTGTTTGAGTTTGTCGAAAATACACCAATGCGAATTGCTTCGGTTGTTTTGGAAATTTTTCTGACGGAATATGGAATTTAAGTGGGCTACTTGTCAAGATAGATTTTTTCAGTTTTAAATCATTTTCTCTCTCCCATCTCGTATACACACTTGGACACACAGAAAAACATTACTTGGAGTCCAAACACAAACGCACACAAAATACTAACTGCTGCAGAGATTTGAGATTAGATGCCCTCTGCACAGTTTTTAAACAGAGGATGCACAGAACAACTGTTGTTTTGTCTTGTGTTACATAACTTAACGCCTCAGACAGAGAGAACAAAGAACTACCCTGTCTCGTGTTAAATATATTCATACAGTATACTTCTAATTTGGTTTGTCGAGGAATTATAATTACAGTCAGGATTGAATGCCATTGCTTGCTTTTTCCATCCAGGAGTTGTGACATCATTATTCTGAACATCGACTGAGTCCCAGTGGACTTAGCCTACATCATAACCCATAATGGACGTATGTAGGTTCTGGTTTTAAAGTTTCCCCCTGTTTAAGTTAACTTGGAACCGTTGCCATGTGTCCTAACTTTTATCTGCAGATGAGGCAATGGAGAGTACGACATCTTCTATTCAAATAATAGCTCTATGTCAAGTCCCTATTTCATTATGGTTGTATTTGAGTTCTCTTGTCTAGCAAAGGTTTGCTCATATCAGAAGGAGTTCAAGGCTTAGATAGACATTGGTTAATTTTGCAGATCTTTTCAACCACTGGTGGTAGTAGTACTCCGATGTTTTACTGAATTAAAAGTAAACGTAAATTGTAGAAATACTCTGTTAAAATTAAAAGTCCTGCAGTCAAAAATCTAACTTAAGAAAAAAAAAGTACTGAAGTATTAGCATTGCAGTATACTTCCTAAAAGTAAAAGTACCTCTACTGCATAATGGCTCATTACCGAATCTTTAATTATTGGATTACGATTATTGATGGATTAATGTGTTCATCACAACTGGTAAATGTAAAGCTAATTTAAATTGCTGCATACTGCCAGTCTGCCTCAAGTAATGTTTATAGTTTTTATGTCATAGTTGAGTTGATCATTGATTTATATTTTGTATTAGCTAATACTACAAATTGAAAAAGTAACTAAAGGTGAAGTGGGCTAAAAAGTATGATATAGGCTGACAAAATCTAGTGGAGCAGAAATGTAAAGTACCCCATAATTGTATCGTAGTACAATACTGAATGTGAATGTACTTTGCAGTTTTCAGATGCTGTGCAACTGGAAAACTGGCGAAGAAGTTGCAGAGAACTTACCTCAGGATATGTTGTGAAATCTGGATGAAACGGTTGATTCATCTGTCTGTATTTTTGTACTGGCTGGTAGCTAATTCAAGTTCAAGTTAAAAAGGGACATATGTTGCCAAACACTTTGTAATCAGTCGAAATGAATAAATGAAATGTTATCTCATTATATTGATTAAAAACATAATTACATGACTTATCTTTTTATACATACACTTTATGTTTAATAGACGGTGTTGGGGACTTGAGGGAGAGAGAAAGCCAGAATAGAGGGGGCATAAGGTAAGGCAGATAGAGACGTGAGGAGCCAGACAAATGTAGAAAACTGTACTGCTGCGTGGCCGTGCATACGCCTGCAGCCCGGTGGGCAAAAACAGAACAAAACAGAAGAGTTTAATCTCCACACCTTTATTCTCGTCTCTTTTCCCAATTCCTTCCCCTCTGGCTTTTTCCATTTTCCTTCCCCTCATCTCTCTCCTGCAGGGTCAGGGTTCAGCGTGGAGATAAGGGAATTGAAACAGGATCCTCTCTGCCTCCCTGTCAGACTATCTGACTATACACTGCAGTGATCAGTCCCCTCTATCTGTCCCCAGCCCCGGTCTGTGTGATGAGCTCGAGCAGGAGTCATCTCTCTGGGCGCCTGTGTGTGTGTGTGTGTGTGTGTGTGTGTGTGTGTGTGTGTGTGTGTGTGTGTGTGTGTGTGTGTGTGTGTGTGTGTGTGTGTGTGTGTGTGTGTAAACATGTTCTGAGTCTGAATCGGTGGAACTTCTGTTTCCCGGCTGCAATGCTATCTGAGATTCCCGATGGATTCACGCAGCGACCTTGTTACTTCTCTGTACTCCAGCTCCAGAGTTAAAAACGTCTGTTCTGACTTTGCAAACATGCTCCCGTCCAAATGAATGGACACGTACAGCGGCTCAGAACCCGGCGGCCCGAGGATGTGTCACCTGGAGCAGATATTTGGCTAATGAATGCCACCGTCCATCACCGAACTGTTTACAGTGGGGTAATGAATGCTACTGTCGTTCAGAGTCAAAGGACATCCTTGCGGTGAAGACTTTCCAATGTCATCTCGGCATGTCAACCAATTATCATGCTTTTTAGTACAGACGCAGCGGCTGCTCCCATGGCAACAGCATAACAACATATTTCTAAATGAAGGAGAGTGTGAAAAAGCGAACTGACTGTTCCAGCTGGCTTGCACTTAGGATCTCTGCCATGAAACTTTCCCGAGAAGTGGATGGCCGCCCGCTAACGCTGACGCAGCATCGGCTTACGCTCATGATTAGTGTGTAGTGGAACCGCAACTAATGCTCCGTCAACGCCGTGCTTTTGCTGTTGCCTGCCAAGCATTGTCAGTTTAAAAGGAAAACAGGATGATCAAACAAATCTTCACATACACAGCATATTCATCTGCTATGGATGAGAGTTGTAAAAAAATATATGCACCGACAGACAGGTTGATCCATAGCCGGAGGAAGATCGATGGGAAATGTTAGATGCCGTGATGCACAGATATTAGAGAAAATGAGAAGATGAGCTGAAGAGATTCTGCCTGTAAGCTAAGAATTATGGTGAGTGAAGAGCGCTAAGTAGAGAGCAAGCATACGAGCAGGAGAAGTGGTTCGA
>NW_011366091.1:37932-38194 GCF_000735185.1 Notothenia coriiceps | reverse complement strand
TTTACTCCCAGCGGCTCAGGAAGAAAGCCCTCAGGATTATCAAAGACCCCCATCCACCCAGCCACAAACTGTTCAGTCTGCTGCCGTCTGGCAGGCGGTACCGCAGCATCCGGACTATAACCACCAGATTCAGAGACAGCTTCATCCCACTAAGACTGTTAAACACCTGAACTGTTGAAACAACATCCATAACATTCATTTGCTACTTAGTAATTATTTATCTGTTTATCTAATATATCATTCCAATAGCTTGCATATAGCT
>NW_011366091.1:12797-37907 GCF_000735185.1 Notothenia coriiceps | reverse complement strand
TTTTACTATTTTTCTTTTTGTATTTACTTTTTAATATTTACTTGCACTATATTTTTCTGTTTTTCTGTATTATTGTGTTGGAGAAGCCTGTGACCTAAGATTTTCATCGACATAACTACTCTGTAGCTATGTTCGTATGACAAATAAAGAACCTTAAACCTTGAACACTCAGAGCTAACCTGTACTGGAGAGAGTATGCGTAAGAAAGCAGGAAATACAAAGATACGACACCTTGTGGTAAACCTGCGAGAGAGAAAAGGTCTGAGTTTTAAATCATAAAACAATCATTGAATATGAACTACATCAAGACAAATGTCAGGTTAAACCTCTATGGTGTCTTTAAAACAACAATTTTCTGTCTAGTCACTAGTGCATACATTTACTAAAAGTAACTTCTTATGTTGCAATAGGCAACATTGGATCTTTCCAAAGAGTTTAAACTAGTTAACACTCGGACAAAATGTCCCTTCAGTCCTCATATGTTAGTTATTTACAGAAACAACTTTACTGTAATTAAATATATTTCATATTTTCCAATATTTGACTGCACTAGCTTGACTAATCGAGTCAGTTCATGGAGCTATGAAGATATGACGGCTCAAATTGTCGAAAAACGGCCAGGAAAAAAGTTATTTAATGAATTTAAACTCGTTAAACTCTGACATTTTCCTCGATAACTTTTTAGTGAAAGTGAACTGGGTTGAGGTGGGCTCGTTTTTTTCACCGATACCTTGTTCAGTTTGGTCAAAGTTGTCGATTAACCGCTTTGTCCTCCAAAGTCTCAGTGAAATAGTGATTGTGGAACGAGCTTCTCAAGTATATAATACGTAGCTCCATGGCAACCTGCGTCATGCGTCAACGTAACGTGACTGATTGGAAAGTATTTGTATTCGATTTATATTCCCATTTATTTATTGAAATAAATATTTCCTGCTCGTTTAAAAACATACATTTATTGTACAGACCCAATGTATGCGCCTGTTTTTTGGATTGACATTGCTTTTATAGACTGCAAGGATATCAATTAGTATTTCAATCTCGGTCAACAGATGTCAATAGTTTTAACTCATTAAAGAGAGGACAGGGAAATGAAATATATTTTGCATTAAAACGTTGGTTTCGAGCTGACAATGTTGCTGAGTGATTCAAGTTAGCCATTTTGGCAATTTACATCTAATGAGCTACACATCCGACAGAAAGTAGTCCCTCGATCTGCTCTGATAAACCCTATGTCACCAGTTGATTGAACACATTTCATTTAAACGCTGTGTTACATACGAGCCTCCACATTTGATGTCACTAACGTACCTGAAAAGACAGCAGGAGAATTAAGGTGAAAGGACGTCAAACTTCCATATGGCAGGTGAGGAGAGAAGATGCCTGAAGAGATTGAGAAGAGGAGGACAAGAGAAACAAGTTCAATTTGAGTTGAAATATTGTCTGCTGGCTAATAACAGAATCACAGCAAATAAACAAGCAACATTATAATATTGTACAGTTCAAACTGTAAGCAAAGGTTCAAATGGGATTCGTGAGGAGGGATTATTTCTTCATCAGAAATGAGTTCGTAGAGATAGGAGTAAGGATATTTGAATAGGTCTATTATTCCCTTTATTTTTATATTTAAGACACCTAGTCTGTTTAAGCTTAAAAGTGTTGGTTCAAAGTTAATTCTTGACTTTTAGAAACAGTAGTCCATAGAATAATCTCACCTCAAAATCTGATTAGAAACTTTTCTGGACAAAGATGTTAATCCACAATAGTGGTAATTTTAAAGACTTTAATGGTGCTGCTTCTCAAACAATAATTAAATGACGATTGACTTGAATAGAGGTAATAACTGTTGCCATTCAAAATGCATTAAACTCCAGGAGAATATGTCCCTCTTTCTGAAGAGGTAATGATTTCACTTGCCCACTAGATGAAGGTGTTTAACTGAGTAGGTTTGACTAGTCTGGGCACCAACAGTGTATTAGTACTATAGAAAAAGGTATCTTCTATAATAGCAGAGGACAAGGAGAATGTTTAAAATAATCAAACAGCCTACACCTGTAACAGTCTTTAGGCACGGTTTTACATGGTACAGCTGTACCATGCATGTAAAATGACACCCTTGAGTTTACCCCCTTGATTGGGATGAGTAATATCCGAAAATGGGAAAAAGTGTTTCCGGGCCCAGCAACCTAAAGGAAGTGTAGTACCGCCGTTTCCCTTACGAAAAAACACTATAGTATTACTATTAAGAATTACTATAGAAATACCACAAAAAACTGCTATAGTATTTCTATGGTGTTTTGGGACACACTATAGAGAATTACTTTAGTAATACTATAGAGTTGGCTATGGTGATCTTATAGTGAAGTTACAGTTATACTATAGTGTTTCCTGTAGTATTTCTATGGTTTTTCGGCCAATATAGGAAATTACTATAGCTATACTATTGAGTTTTATGTAGTATCACTATAGTGCTTTCTATATTATTTCTATGGTTTTTTGGAACACACTACAGAACATTACTATAGTAATACTATAGAGTTGGCTATGGTGATCTTATAGTGAATCTATAGTTAATTAGCTTTAATAATGATGTATTCATCCCTATAGTAAGTATGGTATCAACAAATAAAAATGAGCAGGCAGAGCAGTTTCAATTTGAAAGATAGGGACTTTATTAACAAAAATAAAATACATTGTTCACAGAATATGAATAGGAATAAGTTAAATGTAAAAAAATTACAAGAACAATTTCAGGCCTGAAACAGAAATGGTTGGGCAATGAAATTAAGGGGAAAAGTGTCCCAACCCCTATATACAGTATAAACACATTTCACATTCATATACTTACAACCCATGCCTCTCTACCAAGTCAGAGAAGCAAACTCTGATAAGTTTGAGGCTGGTCTTCTCGGTAAGAATGCCATTTTGCAGTTCATCAAATACTTCTGGAATTTTCTTCTTAACTAGATCAGTTAGGCCATTCAGAAGAACTGGTTCTTGGTTGAACAAAACAATAAGAGCAAGCACAGCACAAAGTAAAGTTCTGGCCTGTGTGATTTTTTGACACACAATTTAACAAGCATGGTACATGTATACCTGAGTTTGACAGACTTCTCTTAGGACAGGCTGAAGATCCGGTGCTTCAGAAAAGTGCACTTGGAATCTGTCAAAGTTACTGACTCTCACTTCTATCAACATCTATAAACGCTTTGAAGTCTGTGTTGTATTTTAAAATCCTATCAAGGACAAATCCAAATTCACCTGTTACTTCCAGGAGATGGTTTGTGCTTTGGACACTGTAGATTTTTCTTGTAATTTACTTTTTGCTAGGACTTTAACAGATTCCTGCAGCTCATTCCCGCTTCCTGTAAATATAAGAAAAAGACAAATTCATCCTGATGTTGACTAATCATATTATGCCAGATTAAATTAAATGCCATCATCTATCATCTTTCTAGTTAAACCCATTAATACACACCTTATATAAATTATAAGCAGTATGGTAATTTTAAGTTAATTAACTTCAACCATAAAGACAACTTCTAGAGAAGCACAGGGGAGATTCTGCTCAGCCTCCAGTGGCGTTTTCTCCTGGAGGCTGGGTATTTCTTTATATTTTTTATTTGTATTTAAAAACATCTCTCCGCTGTTGTCAGTGAGTATTTTACAAAGACTGAAACAGCGCCCCTCTAAATTAATGTGTGGTGAAACACAGTATTGCACGCTACACTCACTCTATACTACACCCGCAGTCCGCTGTGTCAGGGACATGTCAAGGAAAGCCCGCTGGCCTTTTTTAAATGTACCTAATAATGCAGGGTTATTGTAGTGTAATTGGACTCCATTTATTGTTTGCACCCTTTTACATTATGTGTCAATCAAGCTTAGCAATAGTTATAGTAACCTTCCTTTGAGCTTGTTGACATTTTTCGTTTTTATTTAATACAAACAAAAACATCTAGTAAAAGCTAACCTTTCAATTGATATCTTATTTTTTAATATTTCGCTACAAAAAAGGTCTAGATGCTGCTTTAGAAACATGTCACACTACCAGGAAAATCATTCTGGTCGGCAAATACTAAGTAATCAATCATTCACAGGTAATGGCATAAGTTGTGCAAAGAGGGCTATAAAACTACTACAACCAATTTAACTTCTTATGCACTATGTTTCCTAAAATATCCTCCAGGTTCCTCCTTAATCCTCCATTATACCAGAAAGGTGTATAATATATGGCGTCCGGGACACAACTTGGTCAAAAGTCCTGACTGCAAGTTGTTACTCTTTGGAAACAAAAGATATGCTTTTATTTTGAATATACACGCTTCCGGTGTCATTTTAGTTAGCTAAGCTAGCGGTTAGCTAGACTCAACAGGGATGTCTCATGGCAGAGTAACAGGCAGTCCCGAAAGTAAAAGCAGTCGCAAAACTCCTCGGAGCTTCGTGGCTACCGTGTGACTACAGTATTCCCTCGTTACGACGTTAATGTAAGATAACAGCCAGTTCACAGACAGGCTGGAAACTGTGTTCTAAGCGAAGGGCTACTTGTGCTGTTGCTACAATTTTGCTCAGTCCAGCCGCTGTGCCTCGACCACACCCTCCCCGCTTCCTCATAGTACGGCAGCGGGAGCGCGCAGCACGTCTTTGAATCTCTGGGAATAACGGCCACTTCTTCCAGCTACGGTTATGCTTTGGTGACTGTGGGACCTCCCAATACAAGTGAGTTAAATGTTCAAATACCACTGACTGGTATGGATATGAGAAGGGAGTTATGCGGGACTACACTGTTTCTGGTCCCGAGTTAAGACGCGGAGGAGGAGGTGGAGGGCGGACAGACGGACGATGCATATGGAGTCCAAGCGACCGGAGCTACTGCTAGTGTGTAACCCCGGGCTCTGTCTGAAGAAGAAGAGGTTGAAAGTGGATTAAAGGGGTCAGTGTTTGGCAAAGTTGCCCTTGGTGGATTTTACTTGGGAGGACTTATGAAATGATGGTGCTGGAGGGAAACACAAGTCTTCCCGCTGTCCAGAACAGCTGCCTGGGTGGAGCCCCGTGTGTGTCCAGCATGAGTACACACTCCTCGGGAACGAGTCGGACAGGATCTCGGTGCTGTTTCAGGCTACTTGCTCAGATGCGAAAGGACACAAAATGATATCCTATTGATTATAGTTTGTTTAAAGGCTGCAAAGCCGTCTACTAAATGTTGAGGTTATGTTTTCTTGGCTATAGTCCTAAAAATATCACAAGAAAAGGCATCTAAAAAAGCTTAGTCAGTTCAACAGATGTAATTCCAATTGGGAATCTTGTTTCTAACAATAAGGAGTTTTTGACATACTTTTATTTTCTCAATCTGCACTTTGCCTTTTAACAGGCACATTGGTGGCACTGCAGTTTGTGTGGTATTTCTTCTCTTAATTCTACATCCTGTGAATTATTTTGTTTCATGAAAACCTGGGACTACGATGACTTTTGGATTATGTTGTTCAGGGCATTCAAATGAATTTCTCAAGATTAGAGCATATAGCTTATTACACTGATAACTCTGAAGTGGTGGGGATTTTGATTGACTGTGTAACTTTGCAAAATTACAAATAACCGGGAATATGCTAGATCGTAGACCTTTGTTGTAGTATAGTTTAGAGACACGTTTATAATAATGAGGATGATAAGTAAATGCAGTTATTAAGTTTTGCTCTTTTTACACGTTTACATTACATATATGTCCTGTTAGTCTGCATACTCTGAAAGAATTTAAGGAAGACTGTTTGGCCAGTTGTTATTTAAAAAGCAGGGAGTTAAGGTTCATTTAGAAATGTCAAATACAGTACAATGCAGTGTGCAGCAGAGAACTATAAATAACTGAAACCCTCCAGAAGAGCAGTTTGACCCCCCCCAAACCCCCTCCTTCCACTCCCCTGCTTATTATGGCTAGTGGTGGATCCGGCAAATCGGCTAGCGAGGGATCAACCAGCACACCCGGTGTCAGCTTGCAGCAGAGGAAGCGTCTCTCTTCCATCTGTGACACATGTAAGGGCAAGATGCAGCTGGTGGCCGACCTGCTGCTGCTGTCCAGCGAAACCCGGCCGGTGATGACCTCCGAGGGCGTGGCGGTGGCCGAAACCTTCGATCAGTGCCGCGACACGGTCATCGCCAGGACCAAGGAGCTGTCCATCCTCACCCACGACATCCAGAGCCAGCTGAACATGGGCCGCTTCACCGAGGTGGGGGACCGCCTCCTGGAGATGGCCAACCTGGTGGTGTCTCTGACGGAGTGCTCGGCCCACGCCGCTTACCTGGCAGCCGTGGAGACCCCCGGCGCTCTACCCTGCCTTCCGGGCCTGGTGGACCGCTACAAGGTGACCCGCTGCCGGCACGAGGTGGAGCAGAGCTGCAGCGTCCTCAGAGTCACGCCCCTGCCTGACCTCACCCCCCAGCTCCTCCTCGAGCTCTCCCAGAACATCTCCACCAACCTGAAGAATCTGACAGAAATCTCGTCGCTCGCCAGCGAGAGGTCCAGGGACCGCTTTGCGAAGGAGCAGTTCAAGCTGAGCGTGAAGAGCATGAGCACGAGCGGCACCGCCTTCCTGGCCTGCGTCAAAGAGGTGAAGAGCCAGCCCAGCGAGCTGACCCGGAGCCGCTGCGTTCTCTTCAGCGCCGCTCTGATCCAGGCGGTCAGCGCGCTTGTGGGCTTCGCCACAGAGCCCCAGTTCCTCGGAAGAGCCGCGAGTATCTCCACTGAAGGGAAGGGGGTACAGACTGCAGTGTTAGGGGGGGCCATGAGTGTGGTTTCAGCCTGCGTCCTCCTCACTCAGGGCCTCAGGGATGTCGCACAGCATCCTGAGAGCAGCTCCAAAATGGCGGACTACCGCGAGCGCCTGCGTAACTCGGCGTGCGCGGTGTCGGACGGCTGCACACTGCTCACTCAGGCTCTCAGAGAACGCTCCTCTCCAAGGACTCTGCCGCCAGTGAACTCTCATTCTGTGAATTAGTTTAGGCAGAGGCAACGTGATCTCTGTCCTATTCTGACGTACCAAAGAGACTCACCTGGGTTATCCCTGTTCATCAGGTTTAGAGTGACATCAGCAGAAGGCTGTCTGTGGGTCTGTCCATGTGGCTGAAGTGTGTGTTGAGTGCTGAGCGATGAGGGTTTAGTGTCGCGCTGGATGTGGCTCTGACCTTGTCCCGCCCGCTCTCACCAACAGACAGCAGCTTCAAACCTGAAAAGTTTACCTCAGTTTCAGCCCAGAAGATGGATGTAGCCTGGCTGTGTGAACCTATGGTTGGCTGACCTATGAGTACATGTGCTTTGTGAGATTGGAAAAGTGATCTGAGTGTCTAAACGCTTGTTTTTGTTTTGTTCAACGTGTGAATTCTTCATTGGTAAAAAGCTGCTGAGTGTGTGCCATAGGTTTTACACTATTTACCAGACTTCCCATAATATTTTTAAGTGTTCTGACCATGCATGTAATGGAGTATTTATTTCAACTATTAAAAATGTTGTTTCTGATATGCTGTTGTTGGGTTAAGTGAACTTTGCCTGCAAAAAAGACATTTGAAACACCACCTTTTCATAAGAGTTTTAACTAAAAAGAAATAATTACAAATCAATGACAAGCTTTTTGTAAAAATATTTTATAAGGTTTAAAACATGTACCGCTTTTTTTGTTTTGCTATTACAACGTGGCAGACCTTGCTTATTTTAACAGATGTGTGAAGCATTTACAAGCTCCTTAATTCTGGAAGATTTGTATATGTTATATGTAAAGGGATTCTCTACTTTATTACATTCATTTGAGTACTGACATACACTACATGAAATCTGATGCATTACACAGATATAGTTAAAAGCTTCCTACAAACCTAAGCTACAGGCAGGTGCACAATAACAACATGTACATAATGATATGAAAGCTGTTCACAGTTGCTTGTTTACTTCCAGTTCATTATTATTTATTTATTTATTAAAACCCTTAAAGTGATTTATGAAAGTTTGGTCTTGTTTACCTGGAAATGCTTTTGAATTAATTTAATGATAGAATGGGGAAATCAGTCGTTGGAACAATAACCTCAGGGACCCCAAAACTACAAGTAGGCTATAGAAATATCAGGGAAACAGAAATACAAAATTGTGCTGGAAAATGTGTGAGTATTGTAATAATTATTATTGGATTATTGCAATATGCAAAAAAAATAGGAATCCTTAATATAAGTTTAAAGGTTTGGTAGGTCATTTTGGAGAAACCAGCTTGAGTGCGCTAGAATTTGAAAGTACAAAACCGGAAAAAATCTGCCACTTCCTTACAGGGCCCCTCCTCCAACACACACGAACGCGCACATGACCAATGAGGGCACGAGATAAGTTTGTGCACAGCCGGCTAAAAGGATTGGTTGTGCTTTTTACAGTACTACGGCTTCCACAGATGAATTTCTCTTATGTATTTATTTTCAAAGCATTTAATATATTCATTGCTATTGGGATGTTAAGAGCATTCCATGGAATATAACAAAAAGTGTTTCTGAAATAAATTACATACCCCACCTTTAACTTGATTGATATTCTACTAAGTACATTGCTAAACTACACTAGTGGTTAATTCATTTAGTTAATCAACAGGAAAATGTATGGACATTCTGATAATCGTTAAATTAAAGAGATGCTTTACATTTGTTGGTTTTAGACTTTCCCTGGAAATCTGGGAAATAGCAACAGGCCTTTTCTTACCATTTCATGAAAACAATCCACTGATTCGTATATATTTTAGATATTATTAAATAGTCAAATAATTATTAGTTACAGCTTTAGTGTTCACAACGGGGAGGTAATGTTTTTCAGAGCCTAGGTAAAGACCAGAGGCCTGTACTACGAATCCAGTTCAACATACCTGGATATGTTTGAGTTATCTGGCTTAACTAACCCAAAACAAACGCGATCTCGCTAAACGGTCCTACGATGGTTATCAACTCGGTAACTCAGGCCAGTGGGTGTTTCTCAATCTTGAGTGCTCCAGAGCCACTATTTCAATCATACTACTTCATCGAGTGCCGCCGAAGGACTGTTCCAATGTCCAGCATACTTGGAATTCTACCGAGGCCGGCGTNTGCTGTTCATTGATTACAGTTCAGCTTTCAACCCCATTGTGCCCTCCAAGCAATCACAGAGGGCGATGTTGAGCCTGAGGTCACTGAGCTTGATGACCAGCTTGGAGGGCACAATGGGGTTGAAAGCTGAACTGTAATCAATGAACAGCATTCTCACATATGTGTTCCTCTGGTCCAGGTGTGAGAGGGCAGTGTGGATGGTGAAGGCTATGGTGTCGTCTGTTAGCGATGCTTGTTAATGTAAACAAGACCATATTACTTCCAAAATACATCACGCATTGTTTCTGATAGCGATGTTTCTGATAGGGCGAGGGTACTCAAACTTTTTTATTAAAGGTCCACTTGTGAATTTCATACAAAGTCACTGGTCCGGATCAATGCCAGTAAAGTCCATCCCCCATTAATGTAACGGGCGCTACAGTGGAATACGCACATACACAGTGTACCCGTGACTCTTACAATGAAGGCTCGATAGTCAGTTCACATATAGGTGTAAGCAGGGGCAAAGTGCTATTTTTTCTAAGTGGGGGGTGGACCTAACATCCTGTCGGGATTTAAATGTTGAAGTTAAATGCATCAATCTGGTGCACTTTGAGAGCAACATGAAGAGATCTATGAATACCTCTCAACACCCATATGAAACAGAACTGTATTCTTGTTTTACTGTCATATAGTATTTCATAACTGTTTTTCATGTATTCTCATATTGTTTTATAACTATAATGATCATGTGTGCCTCAGAAATAATTGTTTACATAAATGGTGACCAAACCATTTGAGACCCACTGAGATAACAACAACAATGCCAGGTACTGTGTGCTCTTTCTCTCTCTTTCTAGCTTGGAGCGGCGTCCCGGTGCTCTCCGGTCCGGCGGCAGCACTACATCCCTGAGTGCAGGCATATTGTCATTCAAGAGAGAATACGATGCGTAGGCCTACTTCTTTTGGAAAACATGTTTTTCTTTTAGCCGATTTACCTCGTTAACGTAGTCTAAATAACTCTCATGGGAGCTCAGACCCCTCCTTATGGGAGCTCAGCTCCATTGGCTCCCACATAACTCCAACCCTGGTGGAGAGTCAATCAAACCGGCTAACACCTGTCACCTGTAAAACATGAACAACAGGGTGTCGCTGTCCAGGTTGCTAGGCGACAGTGCTACGGACCGTGGGTGTCAGGTGGCGCAAACAGGAAGTCCTCCGTAAACCAGACCATCTCATTTCGTAGACCGCTCGGTTTGCTATTCCTTCACTTTATTTTTATATCTATATTGTAGTGCAGCCGCACGCCCCGAAGAAACAGCCCCATGTGGTAGAAGTCGGGTTCTCCCCTACCCAGCAGGTCGTGCATCGTCTCCGTGTAGTTGGAAGGCTTGCCGTCCTCGAGGGCCGAGACGATGCGGGAATGGCGAGCGACGTCCTCAGCCATTCCGTGGGGGGCGCACCGAGCCTCAGTCCGCGTGCCGGTGGCAGCCACAGACGTCTCCAACTGCGTTTTTTTTGCCGTGTTCGGTACAGTCTGGGATACTTCACGAGACGTTGTCAGGGTCACCAATGTAGTGCCGAGAGATAGGGAGTCGGAGGCGGTGCAATGGAGGTACAAAGCTGTCTTTAATGAGCAGCAGAAATGCAGGTGTTGTCGGGTCGCAGCCCGGGAAGACAAGAGGAAGAGCCAGGAGGGCACACAACATAGTATATAGATAACAACACATATGTCCGTGTGGAAACAATGCCCCTACCCCACAGTTCCGAGATTGAATTATGTCAACCAGTGATCACTACAATATACATTTCTTTTGGACGAAAACTTAGCGTGAGGAAAGGCATGTGTGGCGTTAGTGCGTGAGATATGTGTTAATTGCGTGACTTTCACGCTCAATGCGTGAGGGTTGGCAGCCCTGCTTGACCTAGTGGGAGAAATGGCATTGTTTGTCTGTAGCCAATCTCTTGAACCTCGGCAAAAAAGGCATTAGAAGAATTAGAAAGTCAAGGCTCGCTGTCACGCTCGCCCACACAACTAAATGCACGTTCATTCTCACAACGCATTAGACACAAGAAAATATACATACATTTACATCAGAATCCAAACGTTTTTATTTTTTTATTTTGCATTATTTAATTTTTTTATAAATGGGACACAGGGTTCGGTCCGGATTGATTTGCAGTTCGGTCCGGATCCGGGCCTTGGTCCGGAGTTTGAGAAGCCCTGTGATAGGGGATGATAGGCCCATGGGCGGGACGTTGCCAGGAGTTCAACATAAAGCCAGCCACATTTGAGTAACGACGTTGTGACCGCAGCAAATCTGGATCAGCTCCGTTGTACCCTGTTTTTAGAGATTGCTAGTATAATTATCAGGGACCTCATTATCTGCAGGTTAAATTAATTCTATTTTGAATTAAATAATTATCTTTAGGTTGTAGTGCTTTGATACCTGATGATTGTAAATGTAACTGTTACCATCGGTGAATGTATTCAGGCTACATATTAAAATTATTATAACATTTACAAAAAGGTTTGCCACATTGTGAAAGTTTGATAACATGCAACTTTTCATCCTAAATTACCAAACAAAAGTGTCTCTTTAAAGAATTCCTTCCTAACTACTGTTTTTTTTTAAAAATGTGAAGCAAAGCAATATTATAAAAGAGCAACGATTATGTACAAAACAATCCATCCTAAACAGACAAAAACAAAGATTATGATCATTAGAAAAGCAATACAATCATTTTTAATCATCAATTACTTAAGCTATACAATAATACGTAACAAAACCCTCTTTGACACTGTCATTGTCTCAAAATCTGTCAAAAAGGACAATTAACTAGAAACTGTTTAGTGGCATAGTTATCCTGGTAGAAATGAATCAAATAGCAAATGGGCTTTTCTGATTAAGAAACACAGATTTTCTGGCAATATGACAATGAAAACTACGAATTTGATATTGAATTCCCGTCCACCTCAAATGTTCTGATAGTTAGCTGTTGGGGATTTAAGAAACAAATACAATATTCCCTTTAATATCTACATGATTAATTAATTTGGAAGTCAGTGAAGATATTTGAGCTGCTGCAGGTCTTCACACGCCGCATGGATGAAGACGTAGCGTTCGGTGCGTTTTGGTTCCGCCTGAGTATGTGCTGAGTAATCTGAGAGAGCTGAGAGAGCTGAAAGAGTGGTGCGAATGGTGGAGTGAAGAGAAGTGTGGAGCGAAGCGAAGTGTGGAAGTGGAAAATCCTTTTCTTTAAATTCCATGTTAGAGTTAATAAAAGTATATTTTCATTACAAAATTGGGGTGATGTGGGGTCCTCGTTAAAACACGTGCAGTTTTTTGTATGACATGACAATAAATCTTTGAATCTTGAATTGAATCAGACATCAAAATAAACATTACCAAAAAAAAAGGGTGGCGTGCAAAACAGTTTTATTTTATCAGAAGAAATTGTCCCCACCACTTTTCAAAACAAAGTGAGGCCCCTAGTAACACTCTCTTTTCCTCTTGGTGGAACCTTGTGATGACCCCTGGGTGGACGTGAGTGCTGTACTGTCAGAGTGCAGCTGCACAGTGCACTGGGTGGAGTCACCAGGAGAGGCTCTACACTTTCTGATCTCTGAGCCATACAACTGCATGAACTCTGCTGACCTCACTCCAACAGTGTGTCACGTAATATAGCAACATGCTAACTGAGGATCACAAGGATTGATTCACACCCTACTCAGGATTGTAGCAGCAAAGTTGCAGTAAGAAACATTTATTAGCCTTAAGAACCGGCCTCATGTTATCTTTTTCTGTTTCTTTCCTCTGAACACAACGGAGGACCCTGCCTGACTCTGGATATGTTCTATTATTATGCTTTTTGACCAGATTTGCATACTACTGGCTCTCGTCATCTCACGCCTAGACCACTGCAACTCTCTCCTGGCTGGTCTACCTGCATGTGCCATCCGACCTCTGCAGCTCATCCAGAATGCAGCGGCTCGTCTGGTCTTCAACCTTCCAACATTTTCCCACACCACGCCGCTCCTCCGCTCCCTTCACTGGCTTCCAGTAACTGCTAGAATCCACTTCAAGACAATTGTACTTGCATACCATGCTGTGAATGGATCTGGCCCTTCCTAACCGCCAAACAGCTCGCTGCACCCGCACTGCGAGGGGCACCCAAGTTCCCATCAGCAAAAACACGTGGGTTTGCTATCCTGGCTCCAAAATGTTGGAATGAGCTCCCCGTTGAATTCAGGACAGCAGATAGCTTGCACATCGCAGCGCAGACTGAAAACTCATCTCTTTCGACTCCACTTCGAGCGATAGAATTACTAACAAAGCACTTATATACTAATATAGGACTGGCTCATCTATAGCCAGTTGAGTAGCACTTGAAATGTTTTGGCTCTATGAAACCTGATGTACTTATATGATTCTGTTTTCTTCAAGTTTGTATCTTCTTGGTCGAATGCACTTATTGTAAGTCGCTTTGGATAAAAGCGTCAGCTAAATGCAATGTCATGCAATGCAATGTAATGTAATGTACTGCAGAAAAAACGCAAATTCAAACACAACACAAAACCCATCAGCTATTTGCAGCGTGTCTGAACTATTGTAACTGAAACTATTGTATTTGAATCAGTAGTTGAATTCGAATAAAAAAGGTGCCAGTACTCTAAATCAGCAACTGTTTCAAGTCCATTTATTTAAACAGCCCAAAAACAAGTATTTGGCTCAAAGTCATATAGTATATCCTATAATGCTGGTGTGTTTGTCTCTTTACTTTATATTTTAGAAAGGCTCACTGTACTTAAACAAAATGACTCAGGGTGCATCTGAGATTAGAAGGGGGGGAAGTGGTAAAGTGCTATTTTTATAAGTGGGGAGTGGACCAGTCACCCTCTAGGGGGGTCCGGGGGCATGCTCNTAGACAGGTACATGGGACTAGTTAGCGAATCTACAAACGGAATAGTCGGCGGCTCTAAGACGACTGTTTGAGGCATGGCTCGTAATTGTGACAGCAAGACCGGGTAGTGAGGCATGGGACATCACGCTTCCCGGAACCGAACGGAAGTGAGTGTTGGACATCGGCCTGCCAGGAGTCCCCCAAGCAGGTGCCATGCAAACAAACTCATCACTAATACACCACAATCTCCGTACCAAATCGCCTTTGACCAACAGAGATATAAGGAATATATATATATAAGAAAAGAACGAAGAGAACATAAAGATAGAAACACGACAATACAATATCAACACAAAGATAGAACAAGAACATATAGAAAAAAACGAAGAAAGACAAGCCAAAATAAATTAAAGCAATAAACACGAGATATAGACAGATCCTGACAAGAATCCTATCCAAGAAATATACAAGGAGACAGAAGGCTTGTCAGGACGTGGAGCGGGAGCTTTGAGCTGTTGGGAGACGGCACGTGAGTTTACAAACCAAATTTCGGAGCCGAACCTACGATGGTGGTCAGTGAGCCGTACGACAACCATGGACAAGTACGGCACGCGCTATCAATGCTGAACATTTACACATTTAGGACATAGCGTTCAGGCAAAAACAAACAGAGACGAAATACAAAAATAGCAAAGTAGCACCGTGTATGAGCGAGCTACGTCCAGGAGGGAACTTGCGTGAGTGAGAGGTGCCCTAAGTGCGGGGAGCTATTGATTGCTCAAACTGTAGGCTTTAGATTAGAGGACGGGGGAGAGTTGGTGTTATACCTTTTGTTCTTGACATTTGTCTAAACAAAAAAGAGAAGACCTATGAGAAAATGTTTTAGTGAGGGGGGAACAATTTGAGATAAAACGAAAATGACAGATATCACGAAAGGTGATGGAGCGAAAGAAGAGTGAGAGAGAGGAGAGGAATAAAGTGAAGAGAGAGAGAGTGGATGAGGGCGAGGAGAGGTTCCAGCAGGGGTGAGCCTGTTATGTGAGAAAATATGAGCGCTAGTTGAACGTGAAGTGACGTGGGCCGTGTGAAGGAGGGGACGTGGCAGAGAGGTCGACCAGTGAGCCTTCCTCGAAGGCGAGTTCGGTGCCGGAAATTACAATAAGTATGAAGATAAGCGTCCCCGGGCGTGGGAAGAGAACAGAAGGGCGAAATCGGGGCTTCGGGTCCGGTCCCGCTGGCGGCTGAGACCCACTGCTGCGATGTCGATACCCCAAGCTGTAAAGTGCTAGGGATAGATGGATTTAATCTAGTGGACACAGACTAAATGCAAGCAGCCAGTAGAAGTCATGTTTTGTAGAAAGGTAGGCCGAGAGAGAGAGCGAGGGGAGTTATTGGCATAAAAATGAAACATCGACGCATTAGAAATGCATCTGACCTTTCTTGTCGGTGTACCTTGTACGTCCTTTACTACTTGTATGCGTATTCTTTTGATCCTTATTATATTTGGTTTTCTTTGGACACTGTAAGGAAAGGACTTTGGAAAATTAAAGAAAGGCTAAAAAAGAGAACTATATGTGAAACACAGGATATGTATGTACGAATGAACATGGAGTCTCTACACTAACTATAGAACAAGAAGGAATTTCTGTTTATTTATTTGACGATTAATCCCGAGTACTTGCGGTGAAGCCACGGTAGTGGGGAGGTCATTTGGTTGGTCCGGTGAGTGTGTTGTTGCGGTAGTTGGTGACTTCAGTGAGGGTCGTTGGAAGGCTGACCGTGAATCAAAAAGTACGGAACCGAGGATCGAAGGCTGAGCTGTTTGTCACTTTTCGGTCTTTCCTGCGCGAGACGGACATGTAGGGTAGAGTTAGGGAGACAGAAATGATACGCGCGGCGTCTCGCTGCGAGTCACTGAGTTGTATAAATCAAATCACCGTAGTCCAGCGCAGGTAAAAAGGTCACAGTGACTAGCCTTTTCCTGGCCTCAAGCGAGAAACAGGACTTGTTCCTTGTTGTTGTTTGTTAGAATTACTAACAAAGAATTACTAACAGAGCACTTATATACTAATAAAGGACTGGCTTATCTAAAACCAGTTGAGTAGCACTTGAAATGTTTTGGCTCTATGAAACCTGATGTACTTATATGATTCTGTTTTCTTCAAGTTTGTATCTTCTTGGTCGAATGCACTTATTGTAAGTCGCTTTGGATAAAAGCGTCAGCTAAATGCAATGTAATGTAATGTTCCTGTTTTAGATTAAGATTACGATCTCTTAATTTTGCTCTCAAAGTGCACCAGATTGATGCATTTAACTTCAATATTTAAAAAATATCCTGGGGGAGCATGCCCCCGGAACCCCTACCCCTTTCACATCAACGCGGTTCCAGGGCCGGTTTCGGAGCTGGAGCTTGAAAAGCACCGTTTTTTCCTGTTCACACCGCAGTGGAGCCGCCTCTAAGCTCCGGAATCCGGTTCGTTTCAAGCACCAAAAGGTTGTCGGTCTAGAAGCAAGAACCTCATACGTCACGCTTACGTCGGAGACGGGGGCAGGGGTAGGGGCATAAATTGTAATGTTATACCATAGCAGGGCTCAACGCTAACTTTTAAAACTGGTTGCCAGGCTGGCAACCAGGCATCAGCTTTTGGTAGACAAAACTGAAAATACGGTTGCCATTTTTAGTCACCTTATATTTTAAATAATTAAGATACTATACAGTTATACATCAACTTAATAATGAACATGTGACACAAAATAATGTTCAAATGCTTTACAATAAGTAATTAACACAATTATTTGAAACTAAAGTGGTAGTAAACTTGTTCACCCTCAATTGCTGGTATACAACACACCAGTAGTGCAGCTGTTGTCATGTTCTTCACAGATCCCCCAAAAAGGAATTGAGCAAGTCACTAGTTCCTTGGTCATCCGTTGTCTTCCTTTCAAATGTGGGTTTTCTTGACCTTTGTGCTGACCCCCGCCATAGATCCATTGGTCCTTCAGCATTGAAGTCTTGGATTGGCCAGACTAATACATTTCTAATGTTAAATAAATGAANTCCAGTAACTGCTAGAATCCACTTCAAGACACTGGTACTTGGGTACCATGCTGCGAATGGATCTGGCCCTTCCTACATCCAGGACATGGTTAAACTGTACACCCCAGCACGTGCACTCCGCTCTGCATCAGCCAAACAGCTCGCTGCACCCGCACTGCGAGGGGGACCCAAGTTCCCATCAGCAAAAACATGTCGGTTTGCTATCCTGGCTCCAAAATGGTAGAATGAGCTCCCCATTGACATCAGGACAGCAGCTAACTTACACATCTTCCGGGGGAGACTGAAAACTCATCTCTTTAGACTCCACTTCGATCGATAGAATTTAATAACAAAGAATTGCTAACAAAGCACTTATATACTAACAAAGGGCTGGCTTATCTAAAGCCAGTTGAGTAGCACTTGAAATGTTTGGCTCTATGAAACCTGATGTACTTATATGATTCTGTTTTCTTCAAGTTTGCATCTTGTTGTTCGAACGCACTCATTGTAAGTCGCTTTGGATAAAAGCGTCATCTAAATGCAATGTAATGTAATGTAATATTATTGAGGGAGAATTGTACGGGGCTACAGAAAAGATATGCGGGGCTTCCAGGCCAGGTAACGCCACTGGTTCTAATAGTGCATGCTGTATGTACTTTCCTATGTGAGAGATTAGAGTATAAGGCTGGTATGATTGCGACATCGCAACAAGTTGGGCTTGCAAGCTGAAGAACATGGCTTCAGTCCAAACTCATTCCAGCAGCACACATTTTAATATGAAACAAATCAAATGTTGGCTTGCATCACATAATGACAATAAAGGTAATTTCTGCTAAGAAATGCATACATAATTAGGTTACACAACATGGTAGGAGTTTTTAAAAATCCCTGTCAACAATCTTTTTTTAGGAAGTCAACTGTTAAATGCCTGAAATTAAAACAGGACATATTTACTATGGGAATAATGTAGAAATAACATGTAGGCTTTTAAACTTTGATTTATCCCCATACAAGATAAAACAACTTGTTGAACTTCTCTCTCCTTTTTGAAGATTTACAAGTCAGGACAGGATGAGGAAGGTGTTCTCCCTGAGTTATTGGCAATGAAACTCAACACATCATCAATGCCTAGCAGTAAAGGATGAATAAAAGGGTGACAAGAGACACACACACACACACGCACACAACACACACACACACACAGATATCTGCAGGCAGGGTTGAGGCAGGCAAACACTCCTACCTACCTGTACCAACTGCAGCCCGACATGGTTGAATAAATAACTTTATGAAAAGCTGTCATTACTCAGCTATCAGCTATTTGTAACATGACCTGCCCCGGGATAGCGTTCCATCCGCATCACTCCTCAGCTCTAAAGCATAATGCAAGTCATTCTGCTTTAAAGATTCTGTATACATTAAGGGGAGTCTGCACAGGCATGCAGCAGGCATGTTGCATGAAGCCAAACAGATACTGTTGTCCTAGGAGTCCAGGGAGGTTGAGGTGATAACTTTAGTACCGCTGCTTTTTCAGATTTGCCTGCCATCTTTTTTAGAACCATGTGATTTACTAGCAGCCTAAGGTTATAGGGATAGTTTGGAGTTTTTAAGTGGGGTTGTATGAGGTTCCCTCTCATTGTCGGTGTATTAATTTACCAGTGGATTGCGGACAGCACGACCCAAGTTTGGAGGAGCCCAACTGCCAGGAAGTGCGAAAGTATTTGTTAGTGGCAAAACTGTGTTACTACACTTCCAGTCGGTGATTTTATTTTTAAGTATGGATAATCTTAACATTAAAACCCCTTTTATAATAGTTAAGCGTAAATGCAATCACCAGAAATAAATATTTTGCCACGGTCTGTTGACCTCAAACCACCAACGCTGAGCTAAAGACAACTGCTTTTTATGATATGCCAAAGCTTCACCAATGGGGCATTTCGTGACATATTTTATGTCACGGAACAAAATGTGAAAATGTCTTAAGCTTGTAAGCATCTAACCAAATGTGTCTAGGATTTATTCCTAGAGCACTTTTGGCCAACATCTAGTAGTAAAATAGCTATGGATAAGAACTTCATTCAACCCCACTTAAAAAAATCAGAACTATCCCTTTAAGCAAGTTTAAGGGGTGGTTTCAAGTTTTCATTTTAGTTCTTCCTGTTGGTAAAAACTATATCAGATGAGTTGCCATTTACATCCATGGTATCTTTTGTTGTATAAAGGTGCCTTTGTAACCTTTCATCATAAAATGCTCTACATAGATGTCCTAAACCATTGCTTTTTTTTCCCTAAGGGAATTGTACATATTCTTTCCTCTTGACTGATAGACCTCGGAGTGATAAATTACTGGTTACATTCCATTTTGGACCCCCACTCACCAGACACACGGGGGGGTTGCCCATCTGTAGGATCGACTGGAATATGTTTTTTTTCCTTCTCTTTTTCCCCTCTCGGCTGTGGAAAGAAAAGGCCCACATCCTAATAAAAGCGTGACATCACCAAAGTACATGAATTTATTTTATACCCAGTAATTATCCCTGTGTTGGAGAGCGTAACTTTCTCATGAAAAATATTATTTCCTCTCACTTCTCTTGGTTTCAGTTAAAAGAAAGTCACAACCAGGGTCCACGGAATCTCTTATTTGTATTTGAATGTGGGATTTGGAATATGTTAGTAGATTGTGTTCCTCTTCCGTAGAACAGTTAACAAAGAGGAGGGTCGTAGTCCTATATACAGTTTAAGCCTGAGGTGTATAGCGTTTATAAGATAATTTCCCATATTCACATTCCCAGGGACTATGAAGTTTATTTGACCTCATACGCAGTTCATTGTAAGGAGAGATGTCTTTTTTGTGTATCCAAGCTCCACATAGCCTGGAGGTTTTCTGCCTCAGTATGCAGAATTGTCCCCTGCTTGTGGTCACTGGGGCCTGGAAGAAAACTTATTCTGCTATTACACCGAATACTCCTAATTGGTCTAGGCCTCCTTGCAAAGTATGGTCTCAAATGGAAGAAAAAGGTTCAAATCACTCATATTTATGAGATGAAATGGAATGTTTCATCATATTAAACCAGTTCTGGTGGATCAGAGGGTTGGTCACCATGATGTGACACAGTGAACCTTTTGGATTTTTCTGCATCTGGCAAAGCAAACTGGCTAGATTCTGTCAGATGAAACAAAGTAAGGTTCCTTTGGTCCCACCCTTATGGCTCCTGGATGGTTCCCTGTGGAGATATTCTAGGCTAGCTGTTCAAAACTAGTGGGCTGCAGAGGTCAAATGGAATGGTCAAATGGAAAATCATTTTGGTAATTTATAACTTTTAAAAATGAGCTAAACGGTTGTTGTTGCCTAGCACTCTGATATGTCCAGAGAGATATGAGGATAAAAATGGGTGGATTGATATGAATTTACACAGAAGTCAGATGTTGACCAGCACATTGTTGTGAATTTTTATCCTTCTCATCATCCAAGCAGTCTCATACTCAGCTCACACCCTTGCTTGCCTTCTCTAGAGTATCCTGCAAGAGAAATGGTGGGGCAAGCCTTTTCAAGCCCCCACTGTTCCCTTACAGTAATTGGCTTAGTGTACTGCATTGACAAAAATGAAATAAAAACTCCAGAGAAGAGAGCAGACATCACTGCCTGGCGAAATGGCGGCCAGCCTCCTTTCCTGTGAAAACAAGGAATTGGCGGCAAGCGGGAAAAAAATAGTTTTATAATGCCTAAAAGCTGCTGTGTTGTGTTTTGCCAATCAAACGTGTTTCCTTACTTTTACATAAAAAAAGGACAGTAAAAGAAAAGATCTCTGCTCTCCGGCCATCCACAGAGGGTAAAGTGTAATCAATGGAACCCGGTCAGTCAATACATGTACGTCTATGGGAAACACTTCATTACAGTTCATTATGATGCTAATGAGGTTAAACACAACCATCAAAGTAAATTGTTGTATTTTAAAAGTACTATGTAGATGCTGCCTCAAAATTCAAGTCACATGACTTGAACCCCGCTCTAGGGGTGGACACCCTCTCAGCCCTGGTCTGGCGGAAACACTGCCATCAATCCCCTATAGCTTTTAATGAAATGTATATCAACGCCGATTCTTCATGTCCGATAACATCATGTTATTGTTTGCCTGTCTGACCATCGTATTTTGGCTCTTGTAGACAAAGAAATGCACTCAATTCTTAATTTGTTTTGATCCTACTGGCATAGACCTTAGAATTTGTATTTCTTAATGAAATGGTAGCAGATACAGGGCATGCACACTGATTGCTAATTAAAACGTTATTTTTCATAGTTAAAATTGCGTTCTAAGTACCAATGTATTTGACCCTTGAAACAACATAAGGAGCACAGCTGAAAACACAAGGGTCTATTTTGTGATGATAAAAGTGCCTCTTAACATGAAAAAACAGTGCTTTATTGCTACAGACTTTCCCTGATGTGTTGGTACATTCACATCTATCATTGTTTTACACTCTCACTGCATGACCAATGCCTGGATGCCTGTGGAACACAAGTAATGAACTCAAGTATTTCCTCATCTTTCGAGTCAAGTTTGAGCTCCAAACATTAGCTAAGAGTCGTGTTGCCTGCCAGTTTCCGAAAAGTTTGACAGCCGCGCTGTGAGCCCCTAGGACATGCAAAATGCTTGAAGCCGATATAAAGCTCCGCTGCACTCACAAACATGCAAGCTAAGTCTTGTTCCATTTGAAAAGCCTTAGGTGTGATACTTTGGCGAGCAATGCAAAGTTCTGTAGTTTCTAAGTTTGCTTTTGAAGAGTCGGAGGTCAAGATAAACAGTTATGACTATTCTCTGTCATCCAAATCAACTTTAAAGGTCACCTATTATGCAAAATCCACTTTTCCTATACATAAACATGTGTCCCCTCTGTGTAAAGACATTCTGGAAGTTTCAGGAAAAAAGATTCTCTCGCTTTTTGTCCTGATCCATTTATATAAAAACCTGTCAAACGCAGTGGCGAGCCGTCAGGGCCCTATAGGCCTTCATAGAGGGCCTAAGATATTCTAAAAAATATTATTTGAAAGCATTAAAAGCAAATACATTTTTTTTTTTTTTTTTTTCATTAGTTTTACCAAAATAACTTGATTTAATTGTATTTAAAAATAAAATTTCCAAAGAAATAAATCCTTAGAATCAACCAGTTTCTGTTGGAATGTGAAGGGTTACATGCCGTCTCTGCGAGTTATGTGAAGACGGGAGAGCTTGTTGGTCCCTCTGTACATTCACAGAGGGCCAGCTATTGTAACTCAATGAGAGAGTAATGTCAAATGACAGTAGAATTGACCAATCATATCTTCCCTCTAAATGGGTGGGCTTTATTTCCGCAGACTTTATGACAAGTTCCGCCCGCTGTGAGTGACGCGTCCTAATACCCAGAAGTAAGCTGCGCTCGGGTTCCCTCTACAGAAAAGCAATGGGATTTCTCATTGATGTAAAAGCTCAAAATAAGGTCTGTGGAAAACGAACCTGTTAGATAAATGCACGTTTTGTTAAGCCGGATAATATCCACATGTCTACCCTACTTTTATAATTTTCGAATCATAAATCTAATCGATAGATTTATGATCGATAGATGTATGATTAGCATACGTTCGTTCATGATGGCTCACTTCAGTGATAGTGATGACATCGTTGCAAAATTATTAAGGGATCAGAGGGCCTAGGTATAAACGTCACGGCTCGCCACTGGTCGAACCCGAATCTCCTCCTAGAGCACCATTGTGTTCTTTTTAACCAAATATCTCACAGAGATTTCATCTAAAGTAACAGACAGAATCAGCACTTTTGAAACAGGGCTGAAACAGAGGGGATTATGGGATGCTGCAATGATCTGTTTGGTATTTCAGGGCCAAACACTTCTGAGACATTTTTTGTATCCTATCCTTTTTTGACCTATAATAAAGTAATGAAAAAAAGTATAATAGGAAATAATGGAAATACAACCAGTCTTTTTCATTATAAATGATTATGGATGAGAGGTATGATGGTCATCTTTATATATATATATATATATATATATATATATATATATACTGTATATATATATGTATATATATATATATATATATAAATATATATACAAGAGCTATTACTACATGTTTATGACTCCAGCAGCTGTTAAGATGCTGACTTATGTTAACGTGTCATTCAACAACAGCAGTACAATAACGAATTACATTATAATTGTTAAAGTGTTCATTCTTATAATAATCAAATGACAAAATAGCTATAATAGTAGTCATGCGAGGCTGTGTTTATAGGCAATGTGGTACTTTGAGCTTAAATGGATAGTTCTGATTGTTTGAAGATGGTTTGTGTGAGGTACTTATCCAAAGTGTGTATTACCTACAGAGGATGGCGTTCAGCGTGCCCCTGGACAGGATTACCGGCACGGAAGTAAAGCAATGTAGCCTACCTCATAATATACCCACTTCAAAACATCCAAAATAAAACTTTAATAGTAACATTACAGTAACCGGGACCAACATACTGTTGATAAGTCAAATTGACACGTCACAATCTCAGTTCAGTTTTAGCTTCTAACCTTTGCTTATCGGCATATAAAATAAAATATTCGCTTCACATTTGATACTCCACATAAATATGTATATGCAAAACCAACTTAACCCTACGGTTAGCCTGATTTTGGCATTGTATTGTGTGTATATTTGGATTTGCACCCTATGGTTATTGCAGTGGCGAGCCGTCAGGGCCCTCTAGTCCCTCTGTGAGGGCCTAAGATATTCTACAAAAATAATATTTAAAAAACTTTTAAAAAATTTAAAAAATTCAATATCTTTTAAAATATTTTTTTAAATATTTTTTTAACTTGATTTAATTGTATTAAAAATAAAATTTCCAAAGAAATAAATCCTTAGAATCTGCCTATTCAGTTTCTGTTGGAATGTGAAGGGTTAAATGAAAGAAGATCGTCTCTGCGAGTCACACTACAGCTTCGACAGCTTCAAAAACGGTTTCCAACGCGTCTGCCCATTCACTTTGAATGGGGTGACGTCACGTTGCCTCGCTTTTTCGCCGAACTGAATTGTGGGTAGCATAGCCGGAGACGCCGGAGTAGCCAGCGCCAGCTCAAGCCCTAGCCAATCAAATCCGTTGCAAACGTTTTCGGAGTATAGGATGTACCCAACAGCGACGCACACTAAATGGCTTCCTGCGAGACAATGTATACACTTTATGCAACCTTGCACACACACATGTATATGTGTGTACGTAAAGGTTTTGTAAACCTGAATGGCATACAACGTTTAATAATAGAAAAGTTAAATGTGTGCACGTAGAGAATAACCGTGTAGACACGGCAGGACCCTCTCCCTAGAGGAGGAGACAAACGGAGGAGGACTCCAAAAGGTAAAAAGGGAAATTTGACACCTAAAGAGACTTCAAAAAGTGAACTGCATACACTCCCAAGATTTCTTGTCTCCCCAGAATAACAGTATGACTATAAGACATGTTTGACACTTCAGGTGACTTGTTTACATTGTAAAGCACTATAACCGATATATTTATTTTGTACTAACTACTAACTACTTATTGACGAGTAATTGTGTAGTTATAAAGAATATTGCATGAGGTTGATGGTTTGTAAGTAATTAAAAGTCCTTAAATTGGGAAATTTCCGGAAAGTAAAATAAATTACTAAATTAAAATAGAGTTTTTACGGAGTAACTAGAGTAAGTTTTGGTGTAAAAAACAGGTGATGGTAACGTCAATATTTTGGTACGTAAAACATTCAGTCGTAAAGTAAATCTTCTGTTCATCACTATCAAACTATAAAAGATGAGGTAAGGTTGTCTAATGGTGTTAGAAGGGTGACATCCAGGCTACGTACTTAAGAATGTAAAAACGTTCAACTCTTAGCCACATTCGTAGGTGCCTAGCTAAGGTACCTTTTATTCCGGGTGAAAACTCCCTAACAAACTACACAGAAACCTTAATTGTTAAGTGCTACCTTACAGGGCGGGGACCTGTATGTTTCGTTTTTTTGGACCAAGAAGAGGGTGATACGATTTTTACCTACGCCACAACATCGTTCCATTCTTTACCCGA
>NW_011366091.1:10398-12789 GCF_000735185.1 Notothenia coriiceps | reverse complement strand
TGTGATTGGTTGTTGGTCGAGCTTCAGACACGCCAGCCGGCAAGCTTTTTTTGAAGCTGTAGTGTGGACGGGTCGTAAGAGAACAAAAATACAAACATGAACAACAGATTGACTGTTTTTGTGGATTACTTTGAAGTAAACACACAATCGAGTAGCTCTTCTTGCGCAGAATGTTTGCAGAAGAACATTTCTCCAATCATTATAGTCTTGCAGCTCTACTTAAGTTGTTTGTGTAAAACATTTTTCTCCTCCAGCTTCCTTTTGTATCTCATCTTTTGTTTAGATTGCCTTTCTTCTGTATACGTTTCTTTCCATTGGGCCTCAAACAGAAATTGATTTTTCAACACAATAATCTTCTGTAATTTCCCATCCGATCGTTTGCCCTCTTAATGTAGCTATGTGGTGTGCTCCTTGATGTGTTCAAAGAACCGAGCATTACTGCATACTGCACAGACTCTCAACACAGTACAGGACAATTTTCAGCTGACATATGATACAAAGGATTTGCCTGTCAGAAAAAGAAGATTAAGGACGAGGTAAATATGAAAGAGTGAGAGGAGGGGGTGTAAACAGATGGGGCAGGTAAATGAAAGTGGACCATTAAAAAGACAAAGTGCTTTAATCTATATTTAATCCCCAGAACAGCTGCTCGGATCATTATCATCCGGTGAGCCATGTAGTGACCTTTAACCCATACCAGTCAATACAGCTGCAATAAAACCACTCTGCAGCTCATGTCACTGTTTCCCTCGTCAAATCATGAAATCCATGCAGAGAGTATTACAATGCCACCCTTAAAGGCGGCCAAACTAGATAAGATAAATACACATATTTTCTGAAATACACTTCTGTTTCCTAGACTATTGCTGCACGGATACATCTGAAAAAAATGGGAAAAGATGCAAAACATCCATTAATTATGCTGGAAGTCATACATGATAGATACAGCATCGTTAGATAACCAATTGCATGTTTATGTGCATACAAACGAGCACATATAAACAGATGTTAACTTCAATGAAACATGTTATTGACATTGACATAAAGTCCTGATGACAGTAGGTGTGTTTTCATCCAGCTCTGGAGTGCTTTTGAATTTTTGTATAAGAAAACTCAAATTTAGAGATGACTAACAATAAAGATTACAGTGTTAGCTATTAAAATGCATATTGTAAGGGGCTGAGAGGCAAGGTAGTGGGAGGCACCTACATTCCAAACAGTTGGCTCCACCCTCTTCCAATTAGCAGTATTGGGAGCAGGTGTGGAGACCTCACAACTGCGCTAATCACTCCCTCAAGGGAGACAAAGCACACATAAGAGGTTTCTCAATACTCTAATTTCCCCTCCTCGACTCCTCGGTCCTCCGGTAGTGACCCAGAAATGAATTTCAGCGCGCCATGTTGAAGGACATCTCATTTCTCTAAATGCACTTCGAGGACCGAGCATCGTGCGTTGAGCAGGCTCTCTGGAGGAGCTCTAACCGAGGAGACACTGATGGTTCCTCCACGGTCCTCCACGGCTCCTTCGTAGATGCATTTCCGGGAACGGTGGAGGCGTAACGCACGGCCGGACTTATCTCAGCCAATGACAGCTCTGCATGCATCCCCTGGATATTATTTTAGTATATACTTTCATCGCGATGCGATGTTTACAGTGAGAACAGCTGTGAGGTCCGTGCAGAAAGCAGAGCAGTGTGTAAAATATATATCACTCAGTATAACAGGCCTACTCTCTTTATTTGCATTAGTTTAGTAGATATCTACAAACAAAGAGTCGATATTTTTCTAAGACCATTTAGTGCTTCACATAATAAAATACACAACGGCTGTAGCCTGATTATACTTTAGGAACTGTAGGTGTGTGTGGTACAGTGTGTAGGTGTGTGTGTTGTGCAGTGCCTAGATGCGGCAGACAGACGGGTCTCAGTTGGTTTGGTGTCCTATGCTTACTTTTAATACTTGTAATAACAATACCCGTAATTTCTATTCCCCATTTCAGCGAACAGAGAGAGGTGGGGGGGATATATCCAGTCTCCGATTGTGTTACGTTATTATGAGAGTGCTCTCATACTTGTTTGATTCTGAAATTGTATATATTTATATAAATACAGTATGTGTGTGTATATGTCCGCATCTGTAGCCTGTTATTGTCGCATTATACCGCACTGTGAATGAATTAAAAGTAAATAAATAAGTCGTCATGAACACATCTGTCCATCAGACAGAGGGCTGCTGTGCCTCCTGTTATCATTAATGGACGTCTCTTTAAAATGACCGTTCAGAGGAGAGGAGTTCTCATTTCTCTAACCGCCTGCTGTTTCCCCTCCTCGACTCTTCCGCTCGGATCTCCTGTGGTGACTAAGACACAAGGATAGGAGTCGAGGAGAGGAAA
>NW_011366091.1:0-8328 GCF_000735185.1 Notothenia coriiceps | reverse complement strand
GTGTGTGTGTGTGTGTGTGTGTGTGTGTGTGTTTCTGTCCCTCTGCCCTTAGGCAGATCCCCCAATCAATGATTTGGAGTCATGACAGAGGACTCTTTGACAGGACACATACTCATTCCCCCTAAACATCTTCAACACACAAACATCGTATCATGTATCTTTAACAGAAGTTAATTATTCTTGTGGCTTAATGGCTTCCCTGAACTTCCCTTCACCCCAAAGTCAGCTTACTAGGAATGAATACATTTTATTGATAAGCTCAAAAGGACCTTTATCTCATTTACTGCTGGGTGACCCAAGTCTCAAGGCCTGCAGGATGTGTAGGAGATAAAAATTAATTCTACAAGACTTTAACTGCCTTATATCTGAAAATGTATCTGGGAATTCCCCTGTTGATTGCAAGGACTATTGATAATTAACAGAGAGACCCTGGGGGGCTCTTCTTGGTATCTGCTAGGCAGAAGTCACTCAATGCAGAAATCACAAGTTTAACACACATTCTATATAAGGTGACATTAAAATGAATATACCAGATTGAACTTTCCTGCCATAACACGTTACTTTAATCCTTCAAATAATTCAAATAATACTTCATGACCCACACAGCGTTTTACCTCGCTGATTTTCTCCGCAACACCGCTCACAACAACATCAATAGAGGACTGCGTCTGGTAGTTTTTTATTATACTAAGCCAGATTAAATTAAATAACTACTTCTCCAACCTAATACCTTTCTCCAGAGTGCTGTGGTGCATTGTTTATTGGTTCAGCTGCATTACTGCCCGCTGCAGTGCTGCTCGTCTACCGGAGTTTATTCTCCCCTTAACTCGCGGCAGCGGCCGCTGGAAAGTTCTCACTGTCTGACTGTCACACAAGCAGCTGATAAATATCACCCATCCCCATCAGTGAATGTGTTTTAGTCTGAAAGCTGTTTGGCATCACAACGCTGTTATGAAAGTTTCTCTGGCATTCTACAGGTGACGTTAGCTAATCAGACTATCTTGACTACTTGTTGCTATCATATTGTGGCATAAGCCATTTTCTACACGCATATTTTACCGGCGTAGTTTTCGTTATGATTTTACTTGTGATGGCCACATGTAGCCCGTGTATTGATTCCATCCGATGGTTGCAATAATACAAAACAAAAGGAAAACGTCTGCCTCTAATGGTCAATAACAGTGAACGGATGGTTATTAAAGTAAGGCAAAATATACAGAATCACACAAAGCCTGGTTAGTGTTGCCTGATTTTATATAAGTGTTTTTTATAAGTGTGTGGTCGTGTTCTAGTCACTTTGCTCAGCGCTACTGCTTGTTACAATTTGTACGCTGTACTCGCCATGAACTGTTGTTGCTCAGGTTAATCTCAACCCACTCCAATGTAAGCGTAACATATTTGGTTCTTTGATCTTGCCGGGTTGCCGAGTGGGGCCAGAGAATAGACCAGACTCCAGCAAAGGTCAATTGTGTCGAGAGTGCGCCATTTAGTGGGATCAACTGAAGTGCCGGGTATTGCAGGAAAAAGGCAAAATGAATGCGGTCTTTACTATAATTTGGACAATTTTGTACCAATATTCGGCGGGCCGGATTCAAAAGCCCAACGGGCCGTACATGGCCTTAGTTTGCCCATGCCTGCTTTAGCCTCTGCCACAGAGGAGAATCTCTTCTTACCTCCCTCCTTCGGTGCTATGGAAAGCCTCGCCAGGAACAACAGGGCTGGCTTGAGCCCTAGGTTGTAAAGCTCCGCCATCACCTCTCGGTATTTGTAGCGCTGTTCCATCACTTCGGGTGACAATGCAAACATGTTGGTGTTCCTTGCTCGAAATCTTTGAAATACAGATTTGGATATGGCCTGTTGAGGCATCTGGGTCTTTGTATGGACAGTGGGCTGAGGTTTTTTTTGCTTGTAAGACAATGTGTGCTCATATTTATTTATTTATTTATTTATATATGAAAGAGAGAGCTCTGTTTTCCAGCCTGAGCCTATTTAATTGATTGTTTTGGTTGTGTGTGATTTTAATTAATCTGTTATAATTAAATGTATTTGTTTTATTTATTATATATAATTTATATATTTGAATATTATTTCACATTTCATTTGCAATGTTGAATGTTCAATTCAAAGTTCTGTTTGAAAGGATGTACTTGAATTATTATTATATATTACCATTATGTCAGTGGTCCTCGTAGATGGCGATGGGCGTACCTTGGTATTGTAGCTTGCCTCTCCTGGCCTGGGCCTTGTGGATAATTTTCTCCTTCCGCTGGTCCCTGTGGCCTGTGGCCGTGGCCTTTGTCCCGGCTTGGGCTTGTCGGTGAGTGAGCGGTGGGCCCTGTCGCACTTCGGCGGCGAATCAAGGACGCCCTCGCCAAGGACCTCCATCAGCAGATTCGGGAAGAATGTCGAGGGATGAGGGCCCTCAATGGATTCTGGCAGACTGACGATTCTTATATTGTTGCGCCGGCTGCGGGACTCAAGGTCGGTGACTTTGGCTAGCAGTTTAGCATTGCTGTCCATTAACGTAGCAAAAGTAGCGTCCAGGGCTAACAGGCGTTCGTCCTGCACGTTAGCATTGGACTCGAGTGAAGCAATTGTCTGCAATTGAATCGAAGCAACACAGTCGCTTGGATTCGGTCTAGTTTTGCTTCCAGAGTTGAGATGGTAGACTTAAAGTCGGCAGAGAGTGCTTTACGGTTGTCTTCCAGGACGCTAGCTATGTCCGCCATGCTGAGATTGTTGCTAGCTAGCTCGGGGCTATCGGTCCTGGCGTTTTGTTCTTTTTTGTTGATTTTCGCCGATTTGGACGGCATATTACGGTGGCGTTGTGAGCGGAATAGTATTAATGTTCACTTGAATGTAAGTTAAAGTAGAGTTACGGGCTTCGGAAAAGTTAAAACATAAAGGTTTGCGGGAGCAGGACTACGCACGTCTCTACTCCATCATGCCCAACCGGAAGTCCTTGTGTACCTCATTGTAAAGTGTTACCTCTTATGTTCTGAAGTAATGGTAATAATGTACATTGTTAGAAGACATGATAAATTCAAGGTTTAAGGTTCTTTATTTAGTCATACGAACATAGCTACAGTGTAGTTATGCAGATGAACATTTTGTGTCACAGGCTTCTCCAACAGAGCAACACAAAACACAGATAAACAGAACAAATATAGTGCAAGTAAATAGTAAATAGTAATACAAAAAGAAAAATAGTTTTAAAAAGTGAAATAGTGAAATAGTGCAATAAGAGTCTATATGCAAGTTATTGAAATAGGATATATAGGTAAATATATAAATAATGTTTTAATATTTTTTAAGTAGCATCCAGATGAAAATATTAGGGATGTTGTTTCAACTGTTCAGGTTTTTAACAGATTTTGTTTAAACTGTTCAGGTGTTTAACAGTCGTATTGCCTGTGGGATGAAACTGTCCCTGAGTCTGGTGTTCTGGTTCAGCAGATGAATGCACGCTCACAGTGAGCAGTCACCACATCCAACTAAAGACTTGGATGAACTCCTGAGAGGTGGTCATACTTTCCCCAGTCTGCTGCATCCTGTCTTTTTCAGACACTAAGATCATCGGACTAGCCATGATCTCATGGGAACTTCATCCACAGATGGCAACCACTGCCTCAAAAAAAGGGATTTGAAGGACTGCCCACATCATTATTGTGTTTGAAATCAAATACAAAAGATGCCAATTATTAGAGGTAAAATGATACATTTCCTCTTAGGATTTTTTAATATTTCTATTATTTATTATGAGTTATTAGGAAAACAGCAGTTTTTTTTATGAAGGGATGATAAAAAGTCTTAGATGTGCCAGCTGTTGAGGTTTGTTCAGGGTCAGTGCAGAGTAACAATTTATAACAAGAATCTTTGCTTTAATCCGATGTCAAAAAATCGAATGCATTTATACTTTGAGTGCCGTTCGCAGAGCCCATTGTACCATTGCTTTCTAGTTTAAGTGTTTGTCCACTCTCAAGCAGCTCTGTCAGCAATTACAGTCAACACTTTTCATACATTCTGCAACGTAACAGACATTTCCAATGGAATTCTTAAAATGTCCAAACTCAATAGTCTTAATAAGCACTTTAACTGTACGAATATTCAATAAAAACCACTGAAATGTGTTACGTGCAGCCTTCCATTTTCCCCTCCGTGTGCCTCTCAGCTCCTCTGTCTGGGAAGTAAACAAATGTCTGAGTCCGGACTCTAAGGCAGGCCTTCCATCCCCCTCAGAGATAGCTGGCCAATGACTCATGCTCAGCGGCCTCAGCTCTCCTCACATTTTCCACAAGGTGCAAATCATTTCCCCACAACCATGTAAAACCAAATGTACTTGTGGTTAGGCATTAGGCCGCTCTGAAAAGCTTTTTACCTCTTATTTTCTTTTGTTGTTCCAGTGGCTGTTCCTGCATTTGAAGAAGCATTGCACTAAAAAGCTAAAGCTATCCGCCTTCAGTGCAACCTCCCATTGTGGAGCTGTGGCAGAATACGAAAAGTATTCCATTCCATTTGTATGTGCAAAAGATTGGCATGTAACTCCTTAAATAAATCTTAAGTCATGACAAATGTATGAGTAATTTTTGTGTCCAACCATATTGGGTCTCAACCAAGGCGTATCATACACTACTGCCATCTTTTTTTTTATTTTACATTGTTTTACATTGCCAATTGTGTTTGTTGACTTGTGAAGCCCTCTGAGACTAATATGATTTGTGATTTTGGGCTATATAAATAAACTTGAATTGAATTGAATTTTACCGGTCACTACACCTTACACATTTACATTGGCCATTAACCAGTTAAGCCCCGAGCCTGTTTTTCAGAAAACGCATTGGAAATTAATCGCCCAGACTTTCTGTCTCATTTAAATTCCCCGCCTGATGTTTAAGGAATGCCTCTTCAGCTTGTCAGTCAGCACCTGTAGCCCACGGTTGAGAATACCATGTTTTTATTTTCTCTCTGACTTTGTCTTGCCTACTGAGTTTTTGGCGCTAAGACAACAATTCTACTTTGCCACATGGATCATTCCAATCAGACGCAAAAGATGTCAAATTGCAATCAACTGCAAACTTTATGCACTCTAATACCATTAACTCATTGTGAACCAGACTTAGAAACAGGACAGACAGCGGTTGAAAGTATACGCAACCTAATGTTCTATCAGAGGTTGCAATCCATTCGTAGTGCATTTGCCCGTCAGTTCAGTAGATTTAGTCAGAATAAAAAAAGTATTTCCCCTCCATTTCTCGATAGAAGGCAGGTTTCTTCATTATCTCTCACATCATAAATATGTGGTTGCAATAATGATCTACAGTGTATGACGTGATATACACCCAGACACTGACTCACACTGGGGAATGGAGTCCTTCCATAATGCTCTCCACTGAAGAGAAATGCATTTTTTTGCCTTCAGTGAGATGTTTAGTTCCCATGTTAGTCCTCCCACATCACTGAGGAAATCCCTTCCCCAGATCTGCCCCCGGCCGCCTGGAGGAGCCTGTCTGTGACTGATGACTGTTTTGTTTTGGTTTAGTTTTCTCATTTGTCAACCGGCATTCCTATTGGTTGCTCTGTTCAAGGGGTTTGTCAGGACTTGTTCTGACGGCTCCTCAACAATCTATTTAAGAGCATTCATCTCCATTACAAAGTCAGAAAGACTGTTGTCAGGAGAAAGGGGAAAGGGCCAGTGACAAAGGGTTGAATGGACATATATGCGTGGCTTCAGGTCTACTTCCAGTCAAAATAAAACGTATGTTTATGCTCAGTTTTACAATATGCTTTGTGTGAGGTCTCACAAGTGGATTTAATATAATAATATACATGTATAAAGACTGATTTTGAGCATTTTAATACATTCACTGTTTATATCTTTGTGTACTTGCTAGCCTTTGCATTTGTTGGTACATTACTATCTTGTAGATCAAAAGAAGTGTGTGAAAACTATTCGCATGAATATCAGACATCAGACGTACCCACCAGAGAAAAAAGGTGTTCCATAGAGCTATAGTTTTTCTTTATTTATTATTACACAAGGTACCTTTAGACAGGTCACATTACGCTACAGGAAAGAGAAAAAACGAAAAAGCATGATAGGGCCTCTTTAAATGGGTCAAGAGATTGTTTTTCTATTTAATTCATATTTATTGTCGTAACCACAGAGATGTATTACCCAATTAAGCTGCTACACTCAGCTTTACTAAACGATTTACCCTTCTTTTACGCAATTATTTTCTTTGCCTCATAAACCTAGTTCAGAGCTGTACGAGACAGCTTTTTATGTAAAAATGGGCTGAGAAATTCAATGTACACTACCTGCCCAGTTAAACATAGCTACTAGCTGTGTGACATAGGAGTATCTAGTAAGATAACGTAGCTAGAAGAGACCAAATCAGAGTTAAATAAAGATTGCATACTGGACTGGAATTACATTCACCAGGTTGCCAGAAACCAGCCTCCAAATATCCTCTGTATCAGCCTAATGTAAAAAGACACCTGGTTGTTAACACGTCCACCATTAACAACTTTAAGAAGGTAATAATAAGACAATGCAGTATTTTTGGCAGCACACAGAACAATACTATAGTGAAAATAGTGGAGTGGTTAGCAGATAGAAAAGCCAGATATGTTCGTCAGAATTTGGTGAAGACTGAATGCTAATATTGCTATGTCTCAGGTCGATGTGTAAATAACCATGTGTTTACTAATGTCTTCATTTTGACACTCTCAAGGATCTATTTTTGATTGAACCTGCTTTAGCTTAATTGTATAGCTGTTCATCCTATAGCAAGTTACTGTCTTAAACAAAAGAATGAAAAGTATGACTTGGAACTTTCCAGGAAGCGAGGAGAAGCATATTTTTATTCAAGGAATCCCTCTTGGCTAAGGACTTTATTCAGTTTATCCCTCTATTAACTGACATAGTTAAGGTGATACTTAGTCATTGTGGTTATTAACTCATTAGCAAACTTCCCGTTAGCCTGTTTTCTTCAGGATATCATACCTGTCGTCAAGGGTTCAGCAGGAAGACTAAGGAAACAATTCATTTCTCTTTGAGGTAGAGGAGGTCAACCCGTGGTTCACTGCAGCGCTCATATGTGGGTGCCTTGGAGGGACCCTGGTGCAGGTTACAAAGGTTCCTTCACCGGTGCTTGCCGGAAATGTGCTTCATGCTAAACACAACTGTCCCCTGCCGCCCAGATGAGTTTTTAATTACGTGATCAAAGAAGCTAATTTGGTGAGAACAACATTTCATCCTCAATTACAGTGAGAACACTTAACATCAAAAACAGAGTGAATGTAAAAAAAATATGTATCTTTAAAGACCCATTGCAAACTCCCATACTGTTTTTAAGTCAAATTAGTCACACAGCTTTTGTAATACAATATGTATTGAGCCCTACTTGTTTATTAGTCCCCTTTGACATAAGAGGATGAGTAACATGAATCAGGAGGACATTTGTGTCCGAATGTGGCTGATTCATCTTACACATTTTTTTTATTATATAATTTCAAATGAGAGGCTTATAGCAGTTGATTAATCAAAACACAGTTCCCACTGATTGCATAGTTTGGAAAACTGGCTTGATAATGTGAGACGTTCTTTATCTTGAACATTTTGTACCTTCGTTTTTGTTCTGTTAAGAAAATCAAATGTTCTTGTTTCAAGTTTTCTCCTGTTATTGCCTCCGTTTTATTGGCCTCAAATGTCTGCTAGGTTTGGGGAGGGGGGGTTGGGGCGAGATGACTTTAGCAGATGAGCCCAGCCCACGAAACTGCATGAAAGAGTGGAAAATGATCACAGCCTTGGCAGTCAGAGCTTAGTTTGGAGTGGAGGGAGGATTGTTGAAGTACAAGGAGGAGATAGCACAGAGGATTTTCCGCTGTAGGAAGTTCGCTCAAAGCTTACATTGCCTAAGAAAATTCTGTCAGGGCCAACTGCCCGCCTCTGCCTGTCAGATCAGCTCCCATTGAAGGACAGGTTTTGAGTGATTTTTCCTTAGACGATCATCAAATTGAACAAAACAAAATTAAATATCATTATACAAACATATATATACACTACAATAAGTATTTTGTATATTTTTAAACTGAGAATTTAGTAGATTTGTGCTTTAAAAATCTTAAAAATTGTGTTATTTATGTGGACATTATCCTAGTTAACGTTGCGTTAACGTCTTATTTACTTTAATACTCTGAAATCGAATGGAGAAAAGCCACAGCTTTTGATTAAGAGAGCCCTTGCAATGCTATTTTCTATTTTCTATTTTGTCCTAAACGAGGAAACCGACCCCCTCTTCTGAGTATTCTTCTGGCTAATGTTCA